>NW_026462151.1:0-9114 GCF_021730395.1 Mercenaria mercenaria | reverse complement strand
TCTGCCCTATACTAATAGCTCACACTGAATCGGTGAGCTAAAAGGATAAAGGAAATCTCCACTAAAATAAAGAAACAAGTGAAAAATATTGCCATGCAAACAAAGTTCCCAACTGGAAGCACCAAATTTTTCCCCACGCAGTATAACATAATGCCTTATATCTGTCAATGAGTAAAAAAATTTTTTTACTATATATTTTAAAAACCCCGGTTTATAAAAAAAAAAACACTTGTTAAAATTTGCATATATAAAAAACCTAGTTTTTTCATGGGGATTTTTTTTTGGCCCAAATTATGAACAATTACATAAAATTATTTAAGTAACAACAAGGGGAAATAAACCAAAACAAGAGCTGTCCCATAGATACATTTCCCCCCAGGCACTTTGAATGGTTAGGGATTTTGGGTTTTAAAGGGACCTTTGACCTACGGAGCGGGGTCTTGCGCGAAACACTCGCTACTGGCCCACATTCTGCGTAGTTATTTTTTAAACCCATGCATGAATACAAAAATGGACCGACACGCCCAAAAGCACCCCTAAAAAATGCCCTTTTAACCTAATTGACCTTGACCTTTGAGCTACGGACCTGGGTTTTTTGGGCGCGACACGTCGTTTTAAAACGGGGTACACTTCTCCATTATTTAAAATCCCCCTGGCTGACAAAGATATGGACCGGACACCCCCACAAGCCTTCCTTAAAGTCTAAGTGTGAAAACCTTGACCTTTGAGCTACGGCCCTGGGTCCTTCCGTGACACGCGTTTTACTGTGGTACCTTTCATGCCAATTATTTGAAAATCCATCCATCGAGACAAAGATATGGCCCGACACCCCATCGGGCCCTTTCCCCTTTTATGTCTAAGGTGCCTTGCCCTTTTGAGCTACGGACCGGGGTTGCGCGCGACATTCGTCTTACTGTGGTACACTTTCATCCCAAGTTATTTAAAATCCTCCATCGATACAAAGAAAGGGACCGACCCCCACAATTATCCCCTTTAATGTCAAATGTGCCTTGACCTTTTGAGCTAGGGCCCCGGGGTTTTTGCGCTGCACCTCGTTACTGGGGTTACACTTTCATGCCAATTTTATTTAAAAAATCCATCCATCGATGACAAAGATTGGACCAATAAAAAATTGGGACAGACGACAGCCGACAGACGGACAACGGTTCAAAAAATATCCCCCTTGGGGGGCATAAAAAAAAAAAATCTAAGTTCAGTCCAAAAAACTCTTTAAACAGTAGAGACAGTAAAAATACCCAAAAATTTGATGTAACGTGCAGTTTCCCCAAAAAAAAGGGGCTATTTTTCCCTACCCCCCTAATAAAAAGACTGTGGGATACACACCTCGCTATTCAAGAATTGATTGAGAATGGGTCAAAATTTTCCAAAATTTTTTTCAGACAAAAGAAAAAAGGGTTAAAAAAAAAATTTTTCCGTATTTTGATTTCGATTAGTCTTGCACTAAGGGGCAATGTGTGCCATGAGGGGCAAATATGTTTTAATTTATATGTTGGGAAAACACAGCTTGTATGAAAATTTTTTAACTAATTTCCAAGTCCAAAAGGGTCAAAATTCAGTCAAAATAGTTGACAGGTTATGTACCCTTGCCTACAATGGAAATCATTGTATACTAGTGTTAACATTTTCAAACCACCAGTTCAAATTTTTTGACAAACTTTCAAAGTCCAAAAAGGGCCAAAATTACCAAAAATAGTTTGTCAAGGTTATTATCTTCCCTGCAGAGGGGAAATCATAATGATAAACAATTTTAAAGTTTGAAAGCCATATGTAAATGTCTTGACAAAAACATGGACAATACAAAAACAGAACCAATTTTCAAGTTAAAAAAGGGCAAAATTCAGCCAAAAAAGATACAGGTTATGTCTTTTCCCTATTGATGGAGACTATAAACTGAACAAATATAAAATTTCAAAGCCTATTTTAAAAACTTACACAAAAAATAAATGGTACAAAAAATTAACCAAGACTTTTAAGTCAGAAGGGGGCCCTAATTCAGCCAAAATGCTTTTGGGTTTTGTACTCTGCCTCAACGGGGTAGGGGATGGTAACAAGTGGAACGTTTCAAAGCTTTAAAACTCAAAAACTTTGTCAAAATGTAACTGTACAAAAACTTAACCAAAATTTCAAGTAAAAAGGGGTAATTTTTAAACCAAAAAGCTTTTGGAGTTTTGTACTCTTTCCACAACTGGGTAGGGGGATTTGGAAAAAATGTTGAACGTTTTAAACTTTTTCCAAAAACTTTTTCAAAATAACTGGGACAAAAACTTAAAACCCGATTTCTAAGTAAAAAAGGGGGAAATTCAAACCCAAAAACTTGAGGAGTTATGCCTTCCTACAAATGGACTGGTGTGGGAAAAAGTTTGGGAAAATTTAAACCTTTATCTCAAAGCTCTGCCAAAATTGAACTGGGACAAAAACTTAACCAAGTTTCTAATCAAAAGGGCCAAAATTCATCAAAATACTTGACAAGTTATATACCCCTTCCCTATAACTGGACAGGTATGGAAAAACAATGTTGAAATTTTCAAACTTTATCTAAAAAAGACTTTGTCAAATTGGACTGGTAGAAAAATTTAACCGGGGTGTGACGCCGACCCGGTGAGTAGATAGCTCATTTATTCTTCAATAGTCGGCTAAAAAAAAAATAAAATCTATTTAAGTACAAAAAAGGAACCAATTCTAAAAAAAAGAGGACCAGATGGTCCGAATCCTCCCCTTTTCCCACATGACCCAGTTTTGGTAGACACTTTTTTTCATTATTTGACATAGTGCCCTATTTTTTTGACTCAGGACCCATTTTTTAAACTTGACCAAAATATTACAAAATAAAAATTCTGACCAATTTTCATAAAGACTTTAAAAAAATAGGTCTCTAAGGGGGTCACAAGGTTTTTCTATTTTTGACCTTTACCTAGTTTTCGAAGGAAACGGACCCTGTTTTAAACTTTCCTAATATCATAAAGGTAACATTCCACTTTTTCTGAAATCTCAAAATAATGGGGCCTCTAGAAGGTCAAAAAAGGTTTTTTTCCTATTTTTTTACCTACTGCCTATTTTTGTTGATGTGACCCATTTTCAAAAGACCTAGTTTCATCAGGTAACTTCAGATCAATTTTCTGAAATCCATTGAAAAATATGGCCTCTAAAAGGCAAAAGTTTTTTAAATTTTTTTAACCTACTGACCTAGTTTTGACCGCAGTTGACCCATTTTAAACTTGAACTAGATATCATCATATAACATTCAACCAACTTTCATCAGATCCCAAAAAAAATGGCCTCTAGAGGGGTCAAAAGGGTATTTTTTATTTGACCACTGCCCTTTTTTTAAGGCATGTGACCCAGTTTCAAACTTGACCAGATACATAAAGGTAACATTCTGACCAAATTTTTATGGAGATCCATTCACAAGTATGGCCTCTAGAGAGGTCACAATTTTTTTTCTTTTTTTAGACCACTCCCTATTTTTTGACCGCCAGCCCCCCGTTTCAAACTTACCTAAAATCATCAAGTGAACATCAGACCAATTTTCATACAGACCCCATAAAAATATGGCCTTTAAGAGGTCCAATGTTTTTTTTATTTTGACCTCTGACCTATTTTTTTGAGGGCACTGCCCCCTTTAAAAATTTCCACCTAGATATCACAAGATAACATTCAACCAACTTTCATACAGACCCTAAAAAAAAATTTTGCCTTAGAAAGGCCCAAAAAGGTTTTTCTATTTTTTTGCCTACTGACCTAGTTTTTTGCGGCACGTGACCCCTTTCGAACTTCCCTAATATCATAAAGGGAACATTCTGACCAAACATGAAGATCTCATAAATATGGGGCCTCTAGAGAGGTCACAATTTTTTCTTTTTTTAGTTACTGACCATTTTTTTGACCGCACGGACCCAGTTTCGAACCAAACCTGATATCTCAAATGAACATTCAGCCCAAATTTTCAAAAGATCCCATAAAAAATAGGCCTTTAAGAGGTCACAAGGTTTTTTATTTTTTCCACGACCTAGTTTTTGAAGGGCACTGACCCAGTTTCAAACTTGACCTAGATATCATCAAGGGAACGTTCGACCTTTTTTCATGAAGATCTTGTGAAATATATGGCCTCTAAGAGGTCACAATTTTTTTCTATTTTTAGACCTACTGACCTTTTTTTTGAAGGCCGGCCCATTTTCGAACTTGACCAAATATCATAAAGGTGAACATTCGATTAATTCCATGAAATCTTGTGAAATATATGGCCCTAGAGAGTCAAAAGGGGTTTTTCTTTTTTTAGACCTACTGCCCTGTTTTTGATGGCACTGACCCAGTTTTCGAACTTGACCTAGTTTCATCAAGGTGAACTTTCTGCCCAAAATTTTCATGAAGATTTTGTAAATATAGGCCTCTAAAAGGGGTCACAATTTTTTCTTTTTTTAACCTTGACCTATTTTTGGGGGGCTGTGACCCATTTCGAACTTACCTAATACACAAATTAAACTTCTGACCAAACTTTCATAAAAGAATCCCATAAAAAAAAAGTCCCTCTTAAGGGGTCAAAGCAAAGTTAGGGAGGACGCAGGGACCACCACGGAACGGACGACGGACACCGCCGATCCAAAACCCCCTTGTCACTTTGGACATTGAGCTAACAAGGGTGCCTCAAATTTGTGCCAAGTTAATCAAAATCTCCCTGCATAAGAAAAATGCTCCTGACAAAGTCATTTTTGTATCTGACCTTTGCCTCTAAGTGTACCTTTTACCTTAGATCTTTGGGCCTGGGTTTTTGCAAGACAATCATCCCCCGCAGGGGAATATTTTTCAAAGTAAAAACCGAAAAACCCCTTATGGATACAAATTTTTGGGGCCAGACAGAAAAAAAAAACTATTAACGTTTGACCCCAATTTACCTTGACCTTTTACCAGGGATCCGGGTTTTTTAGCACGACATTTGTCTCAAAGGGAAACATTTGTGCCCAAGTAATATTTAAAAACCCCTTTAGGTGGCAGAGTTATGGAACGGACGGAAAAAAAACCCTGTTGACCTTTGACCCCCAAATTTTTGACCTTGACCTTGAGCCAGGGGGCCAGGTTTTCACATGACACGTCGCCTCATCCCTCGAAAACATTTGGCAAAATGATATTAAAATCCCTTGTTTGCATATTTTCAGCCGACAAATCTACACTGTCACAAAAAGGGGAATCAACGGTCCGCGAATAAGGGGTTTAAAATTCTGGGTCTTTGAATCTACCTAAGTATGAAATAAAATCAAATAATTTCCCAACACGATTTTGAAACCTCCAAATTAAAACAAATGAGTTTGGGACAAACCCTTTTTTTTACCTTTTTATATAGGTTTTTTATTAATGTTGATGAAGAAAGCCCAAATTTATATCAAATGCTTAAAAAAATTTTCCATGATTTTTAATTCCATTGAAGTTATTTATATCTTTCTGAAAAAACTAACTACCCTTTTTTTTGTAAGAAAAACATTTACTTAAAATGACAGATCAAATTTGCTTTCCATTTTTTCAAATCTTTATTACCCCCCCTTTTAATTGTCTTTTTTATGGGTTAATTCATCTAAAAAAATCTTTAAATAAAAGAATACAATTTTGACTTTCCCAAAGTCTTTTTCAAAAAACCTGCTTCCAACTAAAAAAGTACATTTAAAAACCCAAAAAAAAAAACCTCTTTTTAGGGAAAAAAGGGTTTAAAATATTTTAAACATGTTGATAAAATAAAAAATGGGCACAAACTTTTAAAAACTTTGCGTTCTAAACCCAATTAAAGTCCAAAAGGGCATTTTTGAAAAAAGCCAAGTAAGTTTAGAACCGTACACCATGTCAGATCATATATGAACAAGTGTTAGGGGGTTCCATTTTTCATTCCCATTATGGGGACTGAGATACTTCCCTACAAAAAAATGCATGTCGAAAAAGGGGCAGATTTGTAAACGCAAAGAAAGCTATGGGAACCTGGCATGCTTTAGACCACAATAACAAATGTGTAATTTTTTAAATTATTTTCCCAAAAATGGGTACTGATTAATATAAAAACCCTTACCGAAAGGTAAAAAAAGGGGCAAAAAATTTTTTTTTTTAAAAACAAAAAATGTTTGGAAACCGTTCAATTAAAAAACGTTTATCACAGTGAATAAGTGTGTGAAGTTTCAATTCATTCCCATAAGTGGGTACTGAGCTTACATATAAAACCCTTACCGAATGGTAAAAAAAGGGGCACAATTTTTTTTTTTTAAAAGCAAAACATAGTTATGGAACCTGTGCAATTAAATCAGTTTATCACAGTGAATAAGTGTGTGAAGTTTCAATCCATTCCAACAAGTGGTTACTGAGATACCAGCTTACATAAAAAAAATTAACCAAAATCGTAGGGGCAGAAATAAAGAAGATCAAGTAAGATTAAGAACCATGCCAAAAAAACATTAACCTTGAAGCAACATCAGCACAGGACGAGTACAATAGCTGTCTGTTCTATCTGAGTTCAACGAACATAGTGAACTTACTTGATGAGAAGTCATCACTATCATCATCATCAATAGTTGCTGCAACATGTAACCCTGACAACTGGTCCTTCCTGCAAAATGTAAATACTTACGTATTGGTAATTACCAGCAGAAAGTCGCAATGTGAGAGGCAATGCTGAGGATGATAGCTTTGCAATGCTTCGAACTGCCCTAGAAGTATGTTACATGCATCTATACTTCATGACTGAAATTTGGTGGTTTCTTTCCAGATCTCATTGACATTTTACACACAAGAAGAAAAATACTCAAAAGCACATTGTTAAACGTTTTAAATGATATTGTTTACATAATTATGTAGATCTAAAAAAACTTTTGGTTGAAATATGTAAAAAAAAAAGTGCGTATTTCAACCAATACTCTTAGTAGATCTTACAGAACAATATACTCCTAAAGCCGTTACCTTCTGGATTGTAGCAAATTGATAAAGCAAGGAATCGGTAAAACCGCATGATGCTCACTGATGCACGTGCTTGTCCCAATATGGGTAAAAACATATTAGAAACCAAAAAAAAGGCTTCTATCATTTTGTGAAGTTTCAATCAAATGCCATTAATACTTTCCAAGTAATGCTCCGGACAAGCCTTATTTTGTATAATAAAAGGAGATAATTCAAAAACAAGGTAAGGTAGAGTTATTTTTCTTTGACAATGCACTTTGCTTCAATGGCCTCTATGATTATGTGAAGTTTCAATCAAATGCCGTTAATACTTTTCAAGTTATACTCCAGACAAAAGTTTGACGGACTGGCAGGACGGACAAAGCGGCAAATATATGCTCCCCAAAGGGGGAGCATAAAAATACTATTATTATCATTATCATAACAATTTGATTTTCCCCCTTTTAGTTGTACAATGTGCTTTTCTCATGAAAGGCCATGCAACCATTCATCTAAAACTGAAAACATTTGACAGAAACTATGCATATAGTTTACAGCAACTTTTCCCATTTTCTGTACCACTACGCTTCATACATACTGGACTCCTGCTACTATTCAACTTTATGGTTATGATCAGAATCTACCAATCAACTGCTGGAATTTAGTGACTGGTGCTCAGATTAAAGTTTTTAAACCTAAATTCATACAATATTTACGCGTGAGCCAGGAATGATAACTAACCCCTTTTCCAATGTTTCTCTCAAGTAGAATCCACTGTCCTCTGACTCACTGGTTATATCATCATCTTCTACAATGAAATCATTCATACTGAAATGGAAAATAGCAACAATTTACAGCTTAAGTCGATATGATTTATATTCTGAGACAATGATACAAGGGTTCTTGAGAATGGGCAATGCTTTGTCTCTTTTGGGTATAGTGTTGTTTTCCCAACAGAATTTCAGTACGTAATGGCGGACCGTTCACCTAACCAGAGTTCCTGGATTCTGTACTTGTACCAACCGGTTGCCAACTTCTGAGTATGAATCAGAGGTAATGACTGAAGACTTCATACAAAATATTTTTCAACAAATGATGACAAAGAACATATGCCTCACCTTTGATCAAACTCATGACCCCCACTATCTGTAGATGCACCCATTCCCTTAGTATGACGCTATGCAGGCTGGTGCATTGTATGTCTAATTCTTATAGTAACAGGATATTTCAACACTGTTACAAAATTATTGCAATATCCTAACAAGTATGCCTACGGGCAGAATGTCGAGCCCACCAGCTGTCTAAGTGTGACCTTGACCTTAGACCTAGGGACTCGGTTTTTGCGCATGTCACTCCATCTCATAATGGTGAACATCCATACCAAGTTACATCAAAATCCCATCATACATCAAGAAGAAATGCTCCGGACAAACTTCAATTTGACCTTTGGCCTCCAACTGTGACCTTGACTTTCGAGATAGGAACATGGGGTTTGCGCATGACAGGTAAACATTAATGTCAAATATAAACAAGATTGGTCCATGCATGTCAAAGTTAAGGTCTGGACAAAATCGGACGGACGGACGCACACCAACCCGCCAAAAGTGACGACTAAGTCAAGCTCACCGCAAGCGGGCTGGGCAAAAATGATTTCCAAGTACCTGAAGTTGAACAAGATAACATTTTACTGTTGTGCAACTTCATGAATCTATGATGTATCATTCCTCTTCATCTCAGCAGTCTTTTTATTTCTGTTCAATGCAGTGCACCAGCAGGGCTTCGGAAATTTGCCGGTTTGGGACTGATTTTTGACTTTTCAGACCGATTCGTGAAGTGAAAAAACGGAAAAAATCGGTCCCATAAATATGGAGAAAAGTATAAATTTCGGTCTGATATCTAAATACACGATCACCTGCCAAGCAGGAAATTGTTGGTCGCACCCTCAGATAATCAATAAACGTGTCAATCGGTCTGATTGTCACTTTGATAATCGGTCCGTAATTAGCATGTGACGCAATCAGCGCTCGCACGGCACATCCTTTAATGTTTGCAGACAGCCGACTGCAATGTATTAAACATTTTTGACTGGTTTCCAAATGTTTCTGACTGGATCCAAATCATTTCGACGGGGATCCACTTCTTTTATTTAGAATCCGACGGATTGTTTATTTCAAAAGGTTATGTTTGATC
>NW_026462150.1:0-9773 GCF_021730395.1 Mercenaria mercenaria | reverse complement strand
GATCCGATTGAAATTCGCACTCCCCCAATCTTTATTTCGTACTTTGGCACTTATAACCGGGGCAAAATTTCCCGGAAAATGGGAATTTTTTATTCATCCTCCACCAGAAAAGGATCATAAACCCAAAGTTTTCTGGGTATTTTAAAAATTCAAAAAAAATTCATTTTTTTTTCCCAAAACCCAACTAATTTTAAAATAAGGTTTTAAAATTTAAATAAAAACCCACACTTGTTTTGGGACCAAACCAAAATCAATTTTAAACTTTAAAGATTTATCACATAGTTTATATGTAATTTTATTTTTAAAAAAAATCCTTGATGGGCAACAGGGCCGTTTTAATTTTCCCCTTGTTTTGAAAAATATTAAGCGCGAAGTTGCTTTTTGGGGGCGCGAAAGGTAATTCCGCGTGGACATGGGTAAACATGTCAATTTTAAGAAACTCATTTATGCTGTAATCATTAATTAAATTAAAAATGTATTTTAAATTTTTTTTAAAATAATGATTTTTTATTTTTAAAAAACCGTCGCAAACAATTTTTTTAAAAGGCCCTTCTGCTCTTAAATGTTTGGTGAGTTTTTACTGATATCCAGTCTTTTTGCAACATCCTTTCATTGTAAAGAAAAAAGACCGCCCCCCCCCCCCCCCCCCACCACAAAACCACAAACCCCCTCCTATTGAGGAGGGTGGGACCCAAACCCCCCTTACTAACCACTTTTCGGCGCTTTTTCCTTTTAAAATTCCCAAATTTTCCTAACAAAAATATACATATTTTTTTTAAAATTTCTCGCAAATTTTATATATTCAATGTATTAATTGGGCAGTTACAAACTGTTTTTTGTACAATTACATAGAACCCATTAACTTTTCCTGATCACAAAAGCGGCACTTGACTTACTAAAAAACCATAAGGGTCCCTTTTTAAACCTAATTTTCAAATTTCCCTTTTGGGTTATAGGGCCCCCTGGGCCGGGGGGTTTTTTTTGAAATGTTTTGAAAAAAAAAAAAAACCCATAAATAAAATTTTATCAACAATAATTTTTTCCTTTTTGGGCCGTAAAGTAAAAAAAACGTTTAGCGCTGTGCCCTTTCACGCTTTCCCTATAAACAAAAATTATTAGCAAAAACGAAATTCATTTTAAAAAAAATTTCTGGAAAAGTCTAGGTTTCCCCTTTTTCAAAAACGGAAATATCTGACATCCGATGAAAAAATAAACTGCCCTTTTTAGAAACCCCAAAAGGGACCTTTTGAACGATTTTTCCCAAGTTTTTCCCAAAAAACTCCATATACCCTTGCTCCGGTACGGCCCCCTGTGGGGTTTAATAAATATTTTCCCCAAATTTCTTTAGTTAAACTAAATCAAAACAAAAAAGAAAAAAATAATTTTTCAAGTGTTAAAAATTTTCCCCTTAAAAAATAGGACAATTACAAAATTTAATGATTTCCCCTTTCATTTTTAAAGCACTTTTTTAAAATTTACGTTTTCGTAAATCAGGGGTCCAAAAAAACAGGTTTTTAAAAGTAGGGTTTGATTAAACGGAAATTTGCGTTACCTTAGTGTTAAACCCTCCAAATGTCGTAAAAAACCTCGTAAATTTACGATACGTAAGTTTCCCATTTTCCACCCCAGGGGGTTTTTTTTAATTTTTGGATGATTTAAAAACAAAAGAAAACATAAGCATACAGAAAACTCAGAATTCAAATTTTGTCCCTTTGGGTCTTTAACCCTTTTCCAAGCTAAATTTCTATTTATGGGCTGGTTTCCTCTTTTTAATTTGGGGCGTAAACCCCTTAAATTTCCAAAGGGGTTTTCACTGAAAAAATTTTCTGGGCTGAATAGCGAACAGTTAACCATTTATCAGATGCACGTGTGCAGGCTTTATCTTTATCTGCACGGTCGCAAAGGCAAAAATCATCTGCCGCCAGCAAAACAAGGGTTAATTAAATGGACTTCAAAATCTCATGAAAACCCGAAGTTTTACAAAAACATTGGGGGGAAGCTTACAAAACCAAAGGAATTTTATTTCAACAAATTTTATAAAACTATTTTTTTTATTTTTAAAAACATTGAACCCAAAATTTTAACACAGTAGTTTTAAAGAAAACATAATTCCTTATTTTTGATTGTGTATATTGGGAAACACTTAAAAAAAAAAAATTTTATCAAAAATTTTTGGTTTTGACAGCAAAATTTTTTTCAAAAAAATTTTTGATTTTTTTTTTGCATTTTAAACCATGTTTTTTTTGTTGACACTTAGAAAAGTTGAGTAAATTTTTATTTAAAAAATCAAAAGACAAAATCTTGCCCCCTAAAATACAACATTTGGGGGCAAGAAAAAAACATTTGATTTCCCTTTTTTTTTAAATTTTGTATGTATTTTACATAACAAAATTGTCCAAAAAAAAACAAGCATATTTTTCTTTTCCCAAATTTTCCCAAAAACTTGCAAGCCCTTAGGGAAAAGAAAGTTTTCCCCAAAAAAAAATACCCGAAAATTGGGTTTTTGGACAAAAAAATTTCTTAAATAAATCATGTACATTTGTAAATGTTTTTGAAAAAAGCTTTTTAAACAAATTTTTTTTTAAAAAAAATTAAAAAAAACAGTCGAAAAACTAAAGTTAACATGAAAAACATGGGCAGTCAAGGGAAAATTACCAAAACTTTTATTGTTTCTTGAGAATTGATCCCTGTTTAATCATTTTTGCCATTTTTAAAAAGTTTGAAACTATTTTTAAACGAAATAAAAAATTTAGTAGTATATTTAGAAAAGGGAAGCATCGTGTTTCACTTCAACAAATTCCCGAGACATAAAAAAAGATCAAAGGGCTTGACAGAATTGGGTTTTTTTAGAAATGGGTTTAAATTTACTTTCTGGTTTCCAAAAAAATGAAAAAAATTTAAAACCCAAATTTTCCTTTCTGAATATTTATTTTAAGAAATCTTGCTAATTTTAATATAAAATTTCACCAGCTTATTGAAAATGTAATGCTTTTTGGTAACAAAAATTAATGCTTTTTGAAAAACAAAAAAATTGACTTTTTTGTATGCCACATTTTCCAAGCAAATTTAAAAAAAGGCTGACCCTGACAAAACAGCTCCCTTTTAAAACTGTCTGATGTGGGGCGCCTTTTCCCAAAAAAAATCAATATTTTTGGGTGATAAGAAAATTTAAGGGTTTATTTGTCCGAAAAAAAACAGTAGAAAAATTTTAAAAAAAAACTAAGTTTATTGGAAAAAATTAACCACATGTAGGTTTTTTTAATTTGGGGCTTTTCCTGTACAAAAACCCTCTTTTTTATAAAAAAAATCACAAAAAAATGGGTTTTAAATCTTCTTTTTCCTATTTTTTAGCTTCCAGGGTCAGGGGCTAGGAAATTTGACTTTTGTCCCCGGGCGTCCCCTGTTTATGTTCATCCGTTCTTCAATGTGTCGTTGGCCCTGCTGTTTTCATAAGTCCCATGAACAGCTTGTCTGAATTTTACCAAACTTTCTGAATAGATTAAAAAATAGGGGGGGGAAGGCGTGATTGGGATTTGAGGAAAATTTTATTTAAAAATCAAGGTCGCTATTGGGGAAAAATAGATTTTTTTGTCGGGCTGGTTTCACTATTTTCAATGGTTTTAAATTTTCCCGACAGGGTGCTTGGAAATTTTTTTCCAGACTTTACCAGTGGGCCATATTACAATGTCCCTTTGGGTGAAATTTGCTAAAATTCGGGGCATACTAACCCTGTGCTGGGCCCGTGTTTAAACAGTGATTTTTAATGCAATAAATCCTGAATGGCTTCTTGGGTTTTCACACCCAAATTTACCCATGGATCTATATTGATGATGCCCGGGTGAGTTTTTCAAAATGGAGAAATTTCTGCACAAACCTAAAGGGTAAAGCTTGGGCCCCTGACGATCAGGTCGTTAAAAAATTGGGGATCTCCTGAATGGCTTACTGGGATTTTAGCTGATTTTTCCCGGGGCTATATTTAAAAATGTTTTTTGGCGAGGTTTGCTCCCGGAGAAAAACCCAAAGCATAAAAAATTGCGGTTGTGGGTTTGGGTGATGTTGTTTTTTGGATTTTTAACCCCGACTTTCCCCTGGTTCTGACTATAAACAATTCAAAGGGTAATTCGCTCAAAACGAAAACCTTCATAGTCTTTTGCGGGACTGGGGCCCATGTTTTTTAAATTTTTTTTAGGATATCCCCTTTTTAATTTCCCTGTTTGGGGTTAGACCAACTCAGGGTTTTTTTTTGGCCCTTTTTATAAACCGTTTTTTTGGCTAAATTTTTCCCCAAAGCCAAAAAATATGGGTTTTTTTCCCCAAATTTTTGTGCAAAAATTCCCCAAAACAAAATACTGAAAAAAAAATTTATCAAAAATTTCACAAACCCTTGGAAAACCCAAAAAATTGGGCAATTTTTGTAAAGGAAGTAAAGGTTAAAAAGGTTGTTTCAATTTGAAACAAGTTTTGAAAAAAAAGGGGGGCTTAAACACATCCTTACTATATCCTGTGGGACTACATAATTTTCCCAAATTTGGGAAAATTTACGCGTCAAAATTCCCAATTTTTGGGGGGGTAGGCTATGTTTTCCCAAAAAACTAGAAAAAAACCCCGAGATTTACCATTTAATATTATTGGGCAATTCCCCTCATAGGCCCAAAATTAATAATGCAATATCCGTTTAAAAAGGCCCAAAAAGTTTACCAAAATATAAAAATTTATTTTCATTGTTTTTTGGGTTTGGGTTTTGTGAACCACAGGTCTTGTTTATTTCAGCTACCCTTCCCCTTTCAGAAATGATATTAATTCTTTGAAAATTTCACCTGCCTGTTTTTAAAACGGAAACCTTTTTTCCCCAATTACACAAAAATTTTAAAGGGCAGGTTTTTTTATTGCTGTAACAAATTAAAAAATTTTTGGGGGACAGCCTTTTGGGCGTCTGATCAGGGGAATAATTTGCATTTTTAAATTTTTTTGTTGCGAGTGAAAAATTCTCCCAAAATTAAACATTAAAAAGATAATTGAATAAAGTACCGGTATAAGGGGTTCGAAAACTTGCTTATTTTCAAAAAAATATGCATTGCACTTTTAAATTTAAAACAAAATTTAAAAATTTCCTTTTTTAGATAAATATTTTTTCAGAAAACCTAAATTTTAAATTTAAAAAAAGGGGAAAATTTCCTATTTAAATATTAAAAAATTTCTCAAAAATAAGTACAATGTAATTTCCCTACCATTAAAACCTCTACAAAATTTAAAAAATCTTTTTTAAAATGAAAGTACAGTTGTTTTAAGTGAAGAAGGTCACAGTTTTTTTCTTAAACCCTTTTCAGAATGTTTTTAGTTCACAAAGTTAAAAAAAGGGGTTTTTCAACCTGCAAAATCACTTTTTAAAGGATCCTTAATCGGCCCTCTTTTTATCATAAATAATTTCCGCAAAATGATCTAATGGGTTGAAGTTCCTGTGAAAGTAAAGAAAAAATATATGTTTCCCCCCATTTAAAAAAAAAAATCATTTTTAATCAAATTTTACACTTGCAACCAAAATTTTAACCCGCCCAAAAATTTTTTTTTGCTATTATTAAATTTTAAAAAAGCACTGAACTTTAAAAATTTTAGAATAATCTAAATTGTGTTTTTGGAATACTTTATTTCTCGGAAAAAACATAAAACATTTTCCCGTAACCCTTTTCCCCTTCAACTGGAACAACCGTAAAATTCCTTTCTTTTCAACAATTTTAAAAAAATACAGTTTTTTTTTTGAAAAGGGTCACGTTTTAAAAAAACCCAAAGGGCATGTTTTAGATGCACAAAATAATCATCAATGTTTTGGGTTTTTAATTAGAATACTATCCATATTCAAATGCCCGAATGTTTTAAGGGAAAGGGAAAAACAAGCATTTTGCATATTCAAATAGCCTTTTCTTTACACAGCACTTTGAAAAACATATTTTTTTAAAAAGTCCCGATAAAATGTTACACTTGCAACAAATTTTTGCCATATTTCCCTTCATTAAATTTGATTCCAAACAAAAAACCCCTTTATCAAAGAAACTTGCTACGCACAGTTTGGGCAAGAGATCACATTAAAACGAAAATTAAAAACTATGTTAAGAATCCCTTTTATTTTTTCTTTTTTAATTTAAATTTATTTCATTTCCCCATTTTTTTTTTAAAACACCCTTTTGGTTAAAAAAGTATAGCATTGAAAACAAAAATCAAAAAAACACCAAATCATAAAAAAGAAAAAGTTGTTTGACCGGGGAAAAAAACGTTTCACATAATAATCTATTCGTTTTGAGCATTGCGAAAATTTGGGGGGCGAGTGGTGGAAAAAACACAAAAAGGTGGAACATAGTTCCACAATTGTTTTTTATCTTTATTTTTTTACAAATTTGGGATTCATTTTCGAAGGGGACCAAATTTTTTCCCACATTACTTAAAAAAAATGGAAAAAAATTGTCTCCCTTTGAAAAAAATGCCATTTGTACTTAAAAAAATTTTGAATTTGCCTCCCTTTGAAAATGAATAAACCCTTTGTAAAAAAAATAAAAATAAACAATTGCTGGAAACTGTGTTTTCCCCCTTTTTTTTCGGAAAATTTTAACACCGCAGCAAAAGTAATGAAAAGAAAATGTGTAACTTGGTCTTTGAAAAAGGTGAGTTTTTAAAAGGCGTTTTAAACCCCAGGGCCTGAAATTCCCATTCCCCAAAAGCCAGGAAAAATCTGTATATGAAAAAAAACCCCCCCTTCTATATAATAAAAAAAACTGTTTTTTATTATATAAAGGTGGGGGCTTTTTTTTATTCCCAAATTTTTGTGGCTTTTGGATAGAAAATTTTAGGGGTCCTTTGGTTTTAAATGTCCGGAAGTGAGCCCCTTTTGGCAGTCCTCCGGAATTTAAAAATTTAATCAGTATACCAGGCTGGTAACCTTGCCCCGATCGGGCTTTCGCATAAAAACTAAAAAATTTTTTGAAAAATAAAGGAAAATATTTCTTTTAAATTGGGGCCATTTATTAAAAAATAACATATGATTCAATTTGAAGAAATAACTTGGTTCCTTCAGTTTTAAATTTGAAAATTTCTTTTCCCCTTTTTTGATTTTTAAGATGGGTAATTTTTGAATGTCCCCAAAAAAAAAAATTTTTTAAAAAACAATTTTAAAAAAGGAAAGGGTTCCCAAAGGCTTTCTATTTTCTCCAAAACCCGTGGGGCCAATACCCTTTAAATTTTATAAATTTTTGGGGGTTAAAACTTTTTTTATAGTTGGGAGATGTATGAAAAATTTTTTTTTTCAACTAACATTTTTTTTGGGGAAATTTTTTAAGTGAAACACATTTAAAAAAACACCCTTTGTTACTGAACCTTTTTTTTTTTTTAAAAATTAACATTAGAACATAGTTTTTTTTGGGCAAAAATTTGCGTCATAAAATCTGAAAAGGGGAAAAAAAATTCTACCAAAAATGAAGGCCCAAACCAAAAAGGGAAAAAAAATAAATAGATTGGGAACTTAAAGGGATATAGAGCCAATCTCGGGCCAAACCCCCCGGGCAAAAAACGAGATTCGTTTACCGGGAAATGGCGCTTTTCCCCCACGCGCCATTTTTTTTGCGAAAGCAATTATTCTCCGGGAAAATAATTACACCGGGAATTTACCATGTTCTTTTTCGATGGCAAAAAAAAAACGTGTACTTCGTGTCTTTAAAAAATTTCACATTTAAAATAAATTTTGTTTTTTTAACCAAAAATGTATTTTAAAAAGAAATTTTTAAAAAGGACAAATTGTAACCCCCATTCTTTTGCCGATGTTTTTTTTTTTAAAGATAACGCCGAATCACCCCTGACACGACTCACCCCGGGGTTACAGCCAGTTGCCATTTTGTGTATTTTTTTAAAATTCCTTTGAGGCCAAAACCCAAATAATTTTTTTTTAGTTTTTTATCATATGTAATGCCCTTAAAAAATGGACAAAATTTTTAAAGAAATATCTTCAATTTTTTTTTAAGAAAAATTTTTAAAATATTTTTTTTTTCCCAAAGCCCGAACGGGGGATATTTACCAGCCTGTTACGACACTTGTTTCGTAAAGAAAAAAACAAAGTTTACATTTCGTCAATTTTATTATGTCAAACAACTCTTTTTTTCTAGGATTTGGGGTTTTTTTATTTTTGTTTCTCCAAGGGCCCATATTTTTTAAAAAAAAGGAGCAATTTCCCAATTTCAGGGGAAATTGGGGCCCCCCCGGCCTTCTCAGTAGGATAAACGTTAAAACAAAAGGCCCCCCGAGGGTTGAGTTCGATCCTTGGGGGGGGCGTAAAGTTTTCCCCGTGATAAAGGAAAAAACAAAATTTTTGTCTGAAATCATTAGTCCTCCCCTCTTATTCAAGGGGGGAAGTTGGATTACTTGCGGAAACAGGTTTTTTACTAGAAAAGAATTTCCCGGGGAAAACGGTAAGGTTAAAACCTTTCGTTTTCATGACCGAAATACGTTGTAAACCGTTTTAACCCAAAAAAAAACAAAAAAAGAAGGGACCCTTTGGTTGTTAAAAATTTTTTAAACCTTAACAAAATTAAAATTTTTCTTTCCCCTTGCTTTGGGGCCCCCAAAAATTTCCTGATGACCCCCCAAGTTATTAGGTTTACTTCAAGTGACCCCGAAAACTTTTTTTGGGTTAAAACCTTGAAATTTGGATGGCATCCCCCGTTTTTCGCACCGAACTTAACACTGACTTTCAGTGACCATGAATATGAGCTACTGACCTACTTCCTTAATATTTTAGCATCAGTTGTCAACTTGACTTTTGAAAATAACATGGGTTCGAAATCACTTACTGAATGGATCTTGTTTTTTTTTTCAATTTATTGTATTGTAATGTTATCTTTTACATCATTTTATGTGTTATATTTCATGAATTTTAATTGTTTTCTCTTGTAGTTTTTATTTTCTGGAATGCTGGTGACAGGAATTAGTACTTTTTAAGAATATTAAAAACATTTATTCACCTTTTTAACAATGGGTAAATATTTTTATACGCCCGTTTGAAAAATGGGATGTATTATGGAAACGCCTCTGGCGGGTGGGTGGTCAGGCGGGCGGCGTCCACAGACTTTGTCCGGAGCATATCTTTGATGAAACTTGGCACAGTCATTCACCATCATGAGACGGAGTGTCGTGCGCAAGAACCAAGTCCCTAGCGCTAAGGCCAAGGTCACACTTTGAGTTCAAAGGTCAAATTTAAGAATGACTGTCCGGAGCATATCTTCTTCATGCAGGGAGGGATTTTGATGAAACATGGCACAATTGTTCACCATCAAGAACGGAGTGTCTTGCGCAAGAACCGGGTCCCTGGGTCTAAGGTCAAGGTCACACTTATGATCAAAGGTCAAATTCAAGAATGACTGTCCAGACATATCTTTTTCATGCATGGAGGTTTTGATGAAACTTGGCACAAGTTGTTCACCACATGAGACGGAGTGTCGTGCACAAGAAACAGGTCCCTAGGTCTAAGGTCAAGGTCACACTTAGAGGTCAAAGGATACAAGAATGAAAACTTGTCTGGGGCATTTCTTTCTTCATGCATGGCGGGATTTTGATATAACTGGGCACAAATGTTCACCACCACAAGGTGGATTGTCTTGCGCATAGAACAGGTCCCTAGGTCCCAAGGTCAAGGTTTACACATAGAGGCCAAGGTCAGATACAAAATGACTTTGTCCGAAGCATTTTCTCATGCATAGAGGGAATTTTTATGTAACTTGGCACAATTGTACACCCCA
>NW_026462149.1:0-9755 GCF_021730395.1 Mercenaria mercenaria | reverse complement strand
AATCGGAAATTGTCAGGTTCTTTTTGCCTTCCATTTTCAGCAATTTTTTCTTTTCCATATTTTAAGGTCTGTCTCACATTCTGTTATAAATTCTTTGATCCTTTTGACTGCCAATCAAGACTACTAACGGTACCATTGAAGGATTCTGGTGACAATATATCCGCAAAATTGGATCGTTTAAGGAGCAGCAGATCTACATTTCTGGGCCAGCTGTTTGCTAGACGACTGTTGTTCCTGTGTTTAGAGAGGTGGAATTAAGGATTTTCAAGATTCGTCTTTGTACTAGGTCTTCATCTGCCAGCAATCCCTGATACCAGTTTAACTTGTTTGCAATATACTCTGGGCAGAACTTCTTTTTCAAGGACATTCCAAAATGTATTTTTTCTTACCAGAATAGGCAAATTTGATAGAATAGTTTTAGTAAGCCATTAATTTTGAATTTTTACCAAGTACTGTCCAATATCTTTTTCAATTTTCTTGTTTTCAAACTAATTTCTTTTAAGACATGTTGTTTAGTAAACACTTAAAAGTTTATTGGACATGATAAGGACTTGGTGTAGCTGCTCATGCAGAACAAGTTCACATGCATTTTCATAATAATAAAAATACTTATGACTAAGGGTTAAGTTTTGTTATACTCCTCTTGAATATAATTCTTTATACCGACACTTAGGTCAAATAGTTTAGATCAATGAAATGGTCAAAATTGTGAAAATTGTGACAGTTAATAGCATCTGTTCAATAACTAAAAGAATTATGTCTCCCCCAGGAGACATATTGTTTTTGCCCTGTCCGTCCGTCCGTCCGTCACACTTCATTTCCGAGCAATAACTGGAGAACCATTTGACCTAGAACCTTCAAACTTTATAGGGTTGTAGGGCTGCTGGAGTAGACGACCCCTATTGTTTTTTGGGTCACTCCGTCAAAGGTCAAGGTCACAGGGGCCTGAACATTTAAAACCATTTCCGATCAATAACTAGAGAACCACTTGACCCAGAATGTTGAAACTTCATAGGATGATCGGTCATAAAGGGTAGATGACCCCTATTGATTTCGGGGTCACTCCGTCAAAGGTCAAGGTCACAGGGGCCTGAACATGGAAAACCATTTCTGATCAATAACTAGAGAACCACATGACCCAGAATAACTAGAGAACCACATGACCCAGAATGTTGAAACTTCATACGATGATTGGTCATGAAGAGTAGATGAACCCTATTGATTTTGGGGTCACTCCGTCAAAGGTCAAGGTCACAGGGGCCTGAACATCGAAAACCATTTCCGATCAATAACTAGAGAACCACTTGACCCAGAATGTTGAAACTTCATAGGATGATTGGTCATAAAGAGTAGATGACCCTTATTGATTTCCGGGTCACTCCATCAAAGGTCAAGGTCACAGGGGCCTGAACATGGAAAACCATTTCCGATCAATAACTAGAGAACCACTTGACCCAGAATGTTGAAACTTCATAGGATGATTGTACATGCAAAGTAGATGACCCCTATCGATTCTGGGGTCACTCCATTAAAGATCAAGGTCACAGGGGACTGAACATTGAAAACCATTTCCGGTCAGTAACTTGAGAACCACTTGACCCAGAATGATGAAACTTCATAGTGTGATTGGTCATGCAGAGTAGATGACCCCTAACGATTTTGGGGTCACTCTGTTAAAGGTCAAGGCCACAGGGGCCTGAACATGGAAAACCATTTCCAATCAATAACTTGAGAACCTCTCGACCCAGAATGTTGAAACTTCATAGGATGATTGTTCATGCAGAGTAAATGACCCCTATTGTTTTTGGGGTCACTCCGTTAAAGGTCAAGGTCACAGGGGCCTGAACATTGATAACCAGTTCCGATCAATAACTTGAGAACCACTTGACCCAGAATGTTGAAACTTCATAGGATGATTCAACATGCAGAGTAGATGACCCCTATTGATTTTGGGGTCAGTCAATTAAAGGTCAAGGTCACAGTGGCCTGTTCATGTAAAATCATTTTTTGGAAATAACTTGAGAACCACTTTACCTACAATGTTGAAACTTAATAGGATGATTGGACATGCAGAGTAGATGACCCCTATTTATTTTGAGGTCACTTGATCAGAGGTCAAGGTCACAGGAGCCTGAACAGTGACTTGAGAACCACTAGGCCAAGAGTGTTGAAATTTAGCGGGATGACTGGACATGCCAAGTAGATGATCCCTATTGCTGCCAACCATCAGTGTCTCTTTGACTTTCGCTCCTGACCCCTATTGACCTCTTGCCTATAGGACTTTGCATTGGGGGAGACATGCGCTTTTTTACAAATGCATTTTCTAGTTTTCTTTGAAGTAAGCCAGTACCGCAGTTGAAAATATTTAAACTTTTGTTCCTTTATTTAATAGCCAGTGTCTCCATTTTCCAGTTCTGTGAAATTTGACATTTTCCCTATTTAAATATAAAACTTTTGGCAGTACCTTTTGATAACTTCATATCTACTAGCTCAAATATTTTAAGCCATGTTTCCTCCATTCTTTTGGCAGCTTTTTCTTTTCTTTTTATTAATAATTTCAGGATGAGAGTGGTTGTTTTCCAATGGCTGTAAGCATGAAATCACCTGGCCTTGTGTGGAAGACATCTATGAACAGATCAACCAGATGTATACCTCTTATTTAGAGTGAGTATTTTGTTATAGAACTTATTTGGCTTTTAATAGGAATAACTACAGAATTCCCTGGCATGTCTTAATCTCTTTAGTTAACCTTTAGACTACTGGTGGCAAGTGGTTTTGCCGTTGCGACCACCAAGATCAGCCTGCACATTTCACTATTGTCAGTAAATTTTCAGTGAACATTTCTGTGAGTAAGATTTGGTACTGCCCAAACTGAATTTTTTGTCGTGCCTGCTTGCGGTCAGCTCGATATAGTCGCCACTTTCGGTGTATGTGCATGTGTCTGTCCATGCATCTGTCCGATTTTGTCTGGACCATAATGCGGACATGCATGGACAAATCTTGTTTATATTTGGCATGAATGTTTACCTCAATGAGGTGTGTCATGTGCTCCATGTTCCAATCGAAAAGGTCATGGTCACATTTGGAGGTCATAAGTCAAATTGAAGTTTGTCCGGAGCTCTTCCTTTTCTTGCATGGAGGAATTTTGATGTAACTTGGCAAGAATGTTATTTAGCTCACCTGAGCACAAAGTGCTCAAAGGTGAGCTTTTGTGATCACCCTGTGTCCATCGTCCGTCGTCAACAATTTGACTGTTAACACTCTAGAGGTCACAATTTTGGCCCAAACTAAATGAAACTAGGTCAGAATTTTACCCTCAATGAAATCTTGGATGAGTGCGATATTGGGTCATCTGGGTTCAAAAAATAGGTCACCAGGTCAAATCAAAGGAAAAGCTTTTTAACACAAGAGGTCGCAATTTTTGCCCAATCTTAATGAAACTTGGTCAGAATGTTACCCGCAATAAAATCTTGGGTTAGTTCCATATTGGGTCATCTAGGGTTAAAAACTAGGTCACCAGGTCAAATCAATGAAAAGCTTGTTAACACTCTAGATGTCACATTTTTGGCCCAATCTGAGTGAAATTTGGTCAAAATGTTACCCTCTATAAAATCTTGGATGAGTTCGATATCGGGTCATGTGGGTTCAAAAACCAGGTCACCAGCTCAAATCAAAGGAAAAGCTTTTTAACACTAGAGGTCACTATTTGGGCCCGGTCAGAATGAAACTAGGTCAGAATGTTACTGTTAATAAAGTCTTGGACAAGTTTGCTATTGGGTCATCCGGGGTCAAAAACTAGATCACCAGGTCAAATCAATGAAAAAGTTTGTTTACGCTGTAGAGGCCACATTTATGACTTTATCTTCATGAAACTTGGTCAAAATGTTAATTTTGTTGATCTTTAGGTCAAGTTCAAATCTGTGTCATGTCAAATTAAAAACTAGGTCATCGGGTCAAATCAAAGGAAAAGCTATTTAACACTTAGAGGCCACAATTTGGGCCCAATCTTAATGAAACTTGGTGGTGAGAATGTTATCCTTAATAAAGTCTTGGACATGTTTGATTTTGGGTCATCCAGGGTCAAAGACTAGGTCACCAGGTCAAATCAAAGGAAAAGCTTGTTAACACTATAGAGGCCAGGTTTATGACTTTATCTTCATGGAACTTAGTCAGAATATTACTCTTGATGATCTCAATGTCCAGCTTAAATCTGGGTTATGTCGGTTTAAAAACTAGGTCACCAGGTCAAATCAAAGAAAAAAATTTTAACACTCTAGAGCCCACATTTATGACTGTATCTTCATGAAACTTAGTCAGAAGGTTAATCTTGGTGATCTTTAGGTCAGGTTCGAATCTGGGTCATGTCAGGTTAGAAACTAGGTCACTTGGTCAAATCAAAGGAAAAGCTTGTTAACACTCTAAAGGCCACGTTTATGACTGTATCTTCATGAAACTTAGTCAGAATGTTAATCTTGGTGATCTTTGGGTAAAGTTTGAATCTGGGTCATGTCGGTTCAAAAACTAAGTCACTGGGTCAGATCAAAGGAAAAGCTTTTTAACACTCTAGAGGTCACATTTATGAGTATATCTTAATGAAACTTGGTCAGAATGTTAATTTTGATGATCTTTAGGTCAATAGGTCAGGTGAGCGATACAGGGCCTTCATGGCCCTCTTGTTACATAGACTTATATAGAAATTTTTTTTTAAAATCTTCTTGTCTGAAACCACAACACTTAGACCTTTGATATTTGGTTTGTAGCATTGTCTTATGGTCCTCAACAAAAATTGTTCAAATTGAAGCTGCCCTGCCTTTGGGGTCCCAAATTTTATATAGACTTATATAGGAAAAAGCTTTAAAAATCTTCTTGTCTGAAACCATACGACTTAGGCTTTTGATATTTGGTATGATGCATTGTCTAGTAGTCCTCTACCAAAATTGTTCAAATTATGCCCCTGGGGTTAAAAGAGGCCCTGCTCTGGGATCACTTAGTTATTGTACCCCCCGACAACAAAGTTGTAAGGGGGGGTATACTGGTTTCAGGTTGTCTGTCTGTCTGTCTGTCCGTCTGTCCATCTGTCCGTAGACGCAATCTTGTGCGCTCCATCTCTCCTAATCCCCTAGACAGAATTTAATGAAACTTCACACAAGTGATCAGTACCAACAGTAGTTGTGCATGGGGCATGTTAGGTTCTTTTAGAAAAAAAATTTGCAGAGTTATGGGACTTTGTTTTTTTGTTACTATACTATATACATAGACACAATCTTGTGCGCACCATCTCTCCTCATCCCCTTGACACAATTTAATGAAACTTCACACAAGTGATCAGTACCAACAGTAGTTGTGCATGGGGCATGTTAGGTTCTGTTAGGTTCTTTTAGAAAAAAAATTTGCAGAGTTATGGGACTTTGTTTTTTTGTTACTATACTATATACATAGACACAATCTTGTGCGCACCATCTCTCCTCATCCCCTTGACACAGTTTAATGAAACTTCACACAAGTGATCAGTATCAACAGTAGTTGTGCATGGGGCATGTTAGGTTCTTTTAGCGACAAAAATTGCAGAGTTATGGGACTTTGTTTCTTGTTAACATACTATGTACATACAGTCTGCATATGCAATCTTGTGCATGCCTAATCTACCAAACCCTTACACACAATTTAATGAAACTTCACACAAGTGATCAGTACGAACCCTAGTTGTGCATGGTGCATGTTACATTCTTTTAGATAAATATTCTGCATAGTTATGGGACTTTGTTTTTTGTTACTTAACTGTATACATACAGTGTATATACATACAGTCCACGTAATTATGCAGTCTTGTGTGCGTCAAATTTCAATGTACTGTGTCAGTGCATGCGGGGGGTACATTCATCACCTTTAGTGATAGCTCTAGTTATATGAGTTATGTAGCAAAAATACTTAAAAAACCATCTGATCCTATTTCGAGGACTGTTTAATTATAATTACCTAATGACCACAAGTAATATGATGTCACTTGACTGTGACCTTGACCTACTGACCTACTTTCTTGTTTTTTAAGATACAGCCTTGAAATTTTGATGACATACACAGTTTTGCACACAAATCATAAAACTGAATTTCATTGACCATGAATATGACCTACTGACTTTCTCAAAATTTTATCATCAGTTTGACATTTGAAACATGTAACATATTACTCAGGGGAGCGATCCAGGGTCATCATGACCATCTTGTTTGTTAAAAGTCAAATGTCTCTGATAGTAAATAACTATTTTGAGTTTCAAGTCAAAAGCTTTAACAGTAACAAAGTCTACACCAGAAGACTCAATTCCCATAACTCTGGTTTGAATTTTGACAGAGTTATGTCCCTTTATAACTTAGAATTTTTTTTATTGGCAAAGCTCTAATTCAGAGTCAAGCACTGAAAAAAGTCGAGCACGCTGTCTTACGGACAGCTCTTGTTAAGTCTGTGCTTTCATGCATTAGTTGATAACAATTTTTTTCCACATATGGGTCATCTTGGGTCAAAAACTAGGTCACTAGTTCAAATCAAAGAAAAAACTTGTGTATGCGATAGAGGCTGTATTTTTCAGTTTATCCTCATGAATTTTGGTCAGAATAATTACCTTGATGAAATCTAGGTCGAGTTTGAAAATGGGTCATCTGGGGTCAAAAACTAGGTCACTAGGTTATATCAAAGAAAAACCTTGTGTATGCGATAGAGGCTGTATTTTTAGCTCACCTGAGCAATGCTCATGTGAGTTTTTCTGATCGCTCGATGTCCGGTGTCTGTCTGTCGTCCATCAACATTTAGCTTGTGTAGGCGATGGAGGCTGTATTTTTCAACCAATCTTATGAATTTTGATCAGAATGATAACCTTGATGAAATCTAGGCCGAGTTTGAATATGGGTCATTTGGGGTCAAAAACTAGGTCACTAGGTAAAATCAAGGAAAAACCTTTAGTATGCGTTAGAGGCTGTATTTTTAGCCTACCAGAGCCAAAGGCTCAGGGTGAGCTATTCTTATCAGTCACCGTCCGGCGTCCGTAAACTTTTACTTTTAAACGACATCTCCTCATAAACTGCTAGGCCAATTTCATCTAAACTTCACAGGAATGTTCCTTTGGTGAAGTTCTACAAAAATTATATAAAGAATTGAATTCCATGCAGAACACTGGTTGCCATGGCAAAGAAAGGAAAAACTTTACAAATCTTCTTCTCAAAAACCAGAAGCTCTAGAGCTTACAAAATTTGTTCAAATCATGACCCCCGGGGTCAGATTGACACCGCCCCATGGGGTTCTTGATTGTACGTAGAAAACTCTTCAAAATTTTCTAAATAAACCAGAAGGCCTAGAGCACAGATATTTGACGTGTAGCATTGCCTAGTAGACCCTTACAAAATTTATTCAAATCATGACCCCAGAGTCAAAATTGACCCTGCCCCAGGGGTCACTTGATTTTATATAGGAAAATCTTCAAAAAATTTCTAAAAATAAACCAGAAGGCTTAGAGCTTAGATATTTCATGTTTCAAATGTCAGACTGATGATTTTTAAAATTTTTTGAAAGATTTTCAGATGTACAGTCAAGTAACCCCTGGGGCAGGGCCAATTTTACCCCAAGGGTCATGATTTGAACAAAAGTTTGTAGAAGTTTACTAGGCAATGTTACATATCTAAGATCTAGGCCTTCTGGTTTATTTTAGAAAATTTATGAAGATTTCCCAATGTACAATCAAGTAACCCCTGGGGCTGTGTCAGTTTGACCCCGGGGTGGAGAGGGGGGGTCAAAATTTAAACAACTTTTGTAGATGTCCACTAGGCAATGCTACAGGTCAAATATCTAAGCTCTAAGCCTTCTGGGTTTTTTTTAGAAAATGTTGAAGATTTTCTTTTGTATTATCAAGTGACCCCTGGGGCGGGGTCAATTTTTACCCCGGGGGTCATGATTTGAACAAATTTTGTAATGGTCTACTAGGCAATGCTACACGTCAAATATCTGTGCTCTAGGCCTTCTGGTTTATTTAGAAAATTTTGAAGATTAAAATGTACAATCAAGAACCCCATGGGGCGGGGTCAATTTGACCCCGGGGGTCATGATTTGAACAAATTTTGTAGAAGTCTACTAGGCAATGCTACATGTCAAATATCTAAGATCTAGGCCTTCTGGTTTATTTTTAGAAATTTTTTGAAGATTTTCCTATGTAAAATCAAGTGACCCCTGGGGCGGGGTCAATTTTGACCCTGGGGGTCATGATATGAACAAATTTTGTAGAGGTCCACTAGGCAATGCTACATGTCAAATATCTAAGCTGTAGGCCTTCTGGTTTATTTTTAGAAATCTTTTGAAGATTTCCTATGTAAAATCAAGTGACCCCTGGGGTGGGGTCAATTTTGACCCCGGGGGTCATGATATGAACAAATTTTGTAGAGGTCCACTAGGCAATGCTACTTGTCAAAGATCTAAGCTGTAGGCCTTCTGGTTTATTTTTAGAAAAATTTTGAAGATTTCCTATGTAAAATCAAGTGACCCCTGGGGCAGGGTCAGTTTTGACCCGGGGGTCATGATTTGAACAAATTTAGTAGAAGTCTACTAGGCAATGCTACATGTCAAATATCTAAGATCTAGGCCTTCTGGTTTATTTTTAGAAATTTTTTGAAGATTTTCCTGTGTAAAATCAAATGACCCCTGAGACGGGGTCAATTTTGACCCCAGGGTCATGATTTGAACAACTTTATTACACTGCGAAAAAAGAGTTAATATACGGGAGTGTACGGGATCCCGTATATTACCCGTATACGGGTAGAAATACGGGAAAACTAAAATACGGGCGTGTACGGGGCTTGTATATTTAAAAGTCCGTATACTAATAAAATACGGATTTCCGTATACTATGAAATACGGAATTCTTAGTATACGATACCCCGTATATTATTGAAATACGGGAAATTCTAAAAAGGGTTATTCTGATCGTATACAACACCGTATATTCCCGTATATGTCTGGTGTACGGGAATACATAAATCCGTATATTACGAAAATACGGGACGTATATTTCCCGTATATGTTTCATATACAACCCCGTATATTTCCCGTATATTCTGGATATACGGGATATGTATAGTTTGTAAATTTCGAAAATACAGGGATTAAATTTCCCGTATATTCTTTGTATACAACTCCGTATATTTCCCGTATATGCCGGAAATACGGGATTTAATTAATTTGTATATTTCGAAAATACGGGACGTATATGTCCCGTATATGTTTCATATACAACCCCGTATATTTCCCGTATATTCTGGATATACGGGATATGTATAGTTTGTATATTTCGAAAATACAGGGATTAAATTTCCCGTATATTCTTCGTATACAACTCTGTATATTTCCCGTATATGCCGGAAATACGGGATTTAAATAATTTGTATATTTCGAAAATACGGCACGTATATGTCCCGTATATGCTTGGTGTACAACTCCGTATATTTCCCGTATATGCCAGAAATACGGGATTTAAATTATTTGTATATTTTAAAAATACGGGACTTATATTTCCCGTATATTCTTTGTATACAACTCCGTATATTTCCCCTATATTCTGGATATACGGGTATGTATAGTTTGTATATTTTGAAAATACAGGATTAAATTTCCGTATATTCCTCGTATACAACTCGTATATGCCGGAAATACGGGGTTTAAATAATTGTTTTATTTCGAAAATACGGGACGGGATATGTCCGTATATGCTTGGTTACAT
>NW_026462148.1:0-37066 GCF_021730395.1 Mercenaria mercenaria | reverse complement strand
AAACCAATCCCAACCCACAGATCTTATTTTTTGGGAGGAAGATACCATGTGTTTCTCTTTTGTATCAAACAACTGGTGCTGTGGCTGGCAAAGTAATTGGACTGTTGTTGAAAAAAAAACATTAAATTGCGATATGGAGTCATGCTGACGCTCAAAATGGACAATAGATGGAATGAACAGAAATTCTTAGATGAACACAGAAGTTTAAATATTGATGACCCCTTCTTGTTTCTGTTAGCCGCAATTCTTTGTAACCTTTTTTGGTTATTGCAAGATATTTGTTAACTTCCAACATTGCATGTATATATTTAAACCACATTTCTTTGCCTAGTGTGGACGCAAACTAGATTATATTTTGATGGGTTTTGAATGTCAAATACCAATTATAGCCAATTAGTGCCTAATAAAAATAAAACCGTTCTGCTAGTGTGAACACGGTATTAGTGACTTACTGTGAATTGATAAAAAGGTGTCAAAAGATAACAATAGATTCTGTTTGATATTTTGGGTGACAAATCTAATTATTTCAGACTTCTATGGCTATTATAAATATGCACTTTGGAGTTGTCCCTGGTTTTAAATGTATTTTTCAAAACCTTTCAGGTGTACATTGAACAAAAGGCAATTACACCATTAGACAGTTTATTAAAATCGAACAACAATCTATTAGAAAACTGCTATAACCTGTGTAAATAACAGCATACATTTTTTCCAGTGATGCAGAAAATAATGCCTAAGTAATGCTAAGCATTAGCATTAGCATTACTTACTTTGGCATTAAATTAGCATTATTTATAATGCTAAAATTGTGGCATTAATCATTACTTGGCATTATTTGAAAAAAATAATGCATTACTAATGCATTAGCATTAGCATTAGCATTACTACAACCCTGTTGTCAATTATTCTATTATTTGACATTTGCGCGTGAACAGGGGACCTAATGGGCATAATTTCACTCTTGGAATGTATTTTTCATCGAATAAGACACTTTTCATGCTTATATTCACATGTTTTCTATTTGTTTGCGCGTAAACGAAGGTAAGCTGTTTATTCTGCGGGCCGCTTTCTGACATGTGGTAATATGAGGGTACCCGACTTCAGTTGACTTGCACTTCAACACCCATTTTTCTTTTCTTTTCCTTGAAGCAAATGTATGGATGTCTTGTGGAAAATAGGTTCCTGATGGATTTTAAAATATAGAAACTCTATCAAAATGGATATGAAACGGCTCAATTTAAAAAAAAACCGAGAACTTTTCCTTTTTTGGAAATAAAAAACTAAAAAAAAAACACGATAAAAAGCCCAAACCCTTGCTTCCCAATGGGTAGGACTTTGAAGGAAAGTCAACGGGCCAAAGAGCGGGGGCCGTCACAGTTACTGCCGCCCGGGACTTACACAAAACACGCCCCCCGGCTAAAAATTTAACATCGAGGTTTGTGGAAATCTTTGAAAAATTTAACGTCTATAAAATAAATTGAAAAGGGTCGTCTGACGTAAAAGTGGAGATCCTCTTTAAGCATCGGGGGTGTAAGTGCTCTTCACTGTCCTGTTATATGTTTTAATTTTTTATAAATTTAACGTATTTCTTGTTCATTTTCAAAAACACCTGTATTATTATGTTTTGAATCAAAACCAATCTACATCCAAATTATAAGGGAAAAAGTTTAAAAATTTTTTTCGTTTAAGATAAAAGTTTTAAAAATTACTTTAAAAACTTAACTTCAAAAATTTAATTTTAAAAAACAAGTTTACAGGTAGTTTTTAATTTTTGGGCCAAAACCTGAAAATTATTGTACGAAAAGCCAAATAAGCATGGAAAACCCGAAAACCCAAAAACATCAAAGGGGGCCCAACTATATTCCCCAAATTAAAGGGTTTTAATATAAAAGATAAGAACTAGGTTTTTTGGGACATGTAGTACCCCAAAACGTTACTTCTAGGGTTTCAGACCCCTTGTTAAACATCACCGGTTTTTACATTATCATTTAATTTTTAACAATCCAAAAAAGGTATTTAATCACCCCTTAAAAAAACTTTAAAATTTTTTAAAAAACCCTGAAAAAACGAATTTTACATAAAAATTTTTTTTTCAATCATTGTTTTATATTAACAGTACTACAATTATTTCCCGGCCCAAGGGCCCAGGAAAAAATTTTTTTGTCTAAAAGAAAATTTTTTCGTGTTTTTTTTTTTTCACAGCTTATCAGTTTCCCAGAAAAGCCACGGTGGGGAAAAATTTAAACACAATGTTTTTTTAAAAAACCATACAAAACTTTCAGTGCCTTACTTCAAAAAAACTAAAAAACCAGTTTAAAAAAATCATTTTTATTTATTAGAAAGGTACCTACCCAAAAAATCGAATGGGGAAAACTTGAATTGACCAATAAAAAAAACCCAAAAAAAAAACTTGGTAAAATGAAAAAAAAATCAATAAAATCCTTTTTCAAAAAAATTACCAGTCAGACAAAATATGCCAACTTTTTTTTTAAATCCCTTTGTATTCAATATACAATATTCCGCTTTTCTCATGATTAAAACTAAATTTATTTTGAAAAGTTGTAGTGAGTCCCTGTTTGGAAAGTTTAGTAATGCATAAAGATAAACGGGAAAAAATGCTTAAATTTTTGAAAAAATTTTTCGCCATTAAAAAATTTTTTTACAAAATTTTGGGATCTTTACCCCAAAAAAAATTAAATTTTTTCTAAATTTGGGTTTAAAAATTGGTTTCAAAACATTTTTATTTTCAAAATGTAAAATGTATATACCCCAAACATGAAAATAACAAAAAAAAGGGTTAAATTGGGAAACCCTAAAATTCATTGTCAAAAAATAAAACAAATTTTTAAAAGGTTAGGGTTTGTAATTAAAACTTTTTAATGTAGCTTGTAGGAAAGGGACTCTAGTAAAATTTTTTTTTTTAAACCCAAATTTTTAAAATTTTAAAATTTTTCCCTTAAAGGGGAATTTGCAAAATTAAAATTTTTGCTTTCCTTGAAAAAAAAAATTTAAATGCAAAAAAAAAGGCATAGGGAGATTACTTTTTTTGATGTTTTTTCATTACGGTCACCTCCCCAAACAAACAAAAATTTGTTTTATTTATTTTGAAAACAAAGTAAATTGGGTAATTTCCGATATAAAATTTTAAATTTTACAATTTAAACTGTTTACACAACTTAAAAAAAGGGTTTTTTTTTTTGGGGCCCCCTAAATTTAAAATATATCAAACAATTATCACCTAAATTTGAGTCATTTGTGGTCAAAAAAATTTTAAAGTAAATTTTTATGGGGGTTTGTTTAAAAAATAAAATTTTTTTAATATTTTTTAATTTTACTTTTTGGAAAGGGTTTTTGGTAAGTTAAAATAAAGACCCATGTCTTTCTCTTTCACCAGAATATTTTCAACGTTTTAGACTCTTGGCTGTCTTGGAATTTGATTTTATAAAAGACAAAGGAATTTCGTATACCCTTTTTCAAAATGTTAAAAGGGGAAAAAATTTTACATTATACCTTTTTGTTTTTTTTTAAGCTGGGGGAAACGTTTGATTTTGATTAAATTTGGGAAAATCTTAAAATCATTGAAAAACGATCTTTTACAAGATTTTCCTTTTTTTGTTTCAGTATTTGTGAAAAAGTAAAATTTTTTATTTTATCGTTTGTTTTAAAAAGGAGAAGAGGAAAAACCAATTTTAATATTTTTTAAAAATTTTGGGGGGGACTTAGCTTTCTTTTTTCCGAAAAAACCTGTAAAGATGTTTTTTGAATGTTTTAGGTACCATTCTTTTAACAATTAAACTAAATTTAAGGGATCTCTTTTTTAGGAGAAACTTACCCCTTTTTTTGAACATCGGGGCAAAAAATTTAAATTGGGTTTATTGCAAAAATTGACATTCGCTGGTCAGCTTTCAATTATTTTAATGTCAAATTCCCACATCAAAAAAATTTTTGGGGGCCCAAAACAACATGTTTTGTTTTATGTAAAAACTCATTATCCGGGGCCCGGCTGAAAAAAGTCTCCCGAAATTGGTTTGGGGTTTGTTAAAATGGGGGGCCCTTTGGGATAAGGAAATTCCTTTTCAAAAAATTTTGAAAAAGGTTCCGTTTAAAGTGGGGTTCTGGGGGGGCGTGGGGGTTTTGGGTATTTCATTCCTCTCATGAAAAGACCCCGTCAAACCGAGTCTGCTTTTTTGTTTGGGTTTTCTTTCAAGTTTCCCAAAAGATTTTTTTTAAAAAGCCCCCATTTCGCCCCTTTCGTTAACCGTTGGGGAACCACTATTGAAGTTTATAAATCTATTAAATTTTAAAACGTTGAAGTTTTTATTTTTAAATTTTAGGTTTAAAGGGATTTTTTTTTACTGTTTTAGCGTTTTTTTTGAAAAGCTCAAAACAGAAACCTTTTTCATTGACTATTTTTAAATTTTTTTATTTTTTGGGAAAATTTTTATTTATTCAAAAAAAGGTTAATAAACCTGTTTACCGGGGGCCAAATTGTATTTGTTTAAAAATTTTAGGACAGTAAATCAAAACGAAGGGAAAATTAAATTTAAAATTTTGCCCAAAAATAATTGGATAAAAATCGTACTACCCCTTTTCAAATTTGGGAAATTTTAACCATTTATTTGCTTCTCCCTCTGTTTTTTTGGGGTTTTAAATTTATTTAGGGTAGTCGTTTGGATTTTTTTCCGATTTACAGGTTTTAAAATTGATGAAATATTTTTGAAATGCTTATAAAAAAGGTTTTAAACTTGGGAAACCGGGAAAATTTGAAAAGTACCCGGGAAAAAACCAAATGGTGAAAAGGGAAAGCCTAAAAATAGAAACAAGAAGCTTTTTTCAGAAAGAATAAAGGGGAAAGCTGAACATTTTCCCGAGAAAAGCCCAGCGAAGAGCTGGGGTTTTTTAAAAGTTTGAAAAATTTGGGAAACCCCCCCCCCCCCCAAGGTGAAGCGGTCACTTTTTTTAAACTTAGAATTTTGGGCTATTTAAAGAGGGCCCTTTGGGACAAATCTATGAAAAAAGCAGTTTTTTAATATTTACTATGGGGGTTTCTTAATAGAGCTCCCCCTTAAAAAGATATTTGTCTGTGGTTTTTTTTTTTCCTCCCCCCACGGGGTTAAATATACCCCTTTTTTGGAAAAAGAAAATTGTTAATAAGCAATGAAAGCAATACCTTAAAACAGGGTTTCCCTAGGGAAAACGTTTACAGAAATATTGCGGCAAAATTTTTTTAAATTAAGTTAAAACAAAGATATATAATCATGATAAAAATTTAATTAATAATAATAATGAATCCCAAAACAAACAAAAAAACCGGGTAGACTGTGTTCCAAAGGTAAATTTTTTGGACACCCTCCGTCCGTTAAATTGTGGAAATTTCCCAGGGTATTTTTTTCAACTCGATTTTTTAAATTTTGTTTCTATTTCAATGTCTTTTAAACTAAACCTGTATTTTTTTTAAAACAATTTTTCCTAAAAAAAAAAAAACAGGGTAGCAAGCCCGCCTAGCTAATTTTCAATCGAGTGATATCATATTTTATAGTTTTTTTTCAATAAAATAAATGTTTTGCCTGATAAGGGGCGAAACCAAAAGAGTGTTTATTAATAAACAAATCCTTCTTAAGTTTTATTTTGAAGGGGGGTTTCGTTTATCATTATGAAAAAATTTTGGGACTGTAAAAAAGAAAATTTTTCTTTTAAAAATTTTGGTTTCTGAAAGGGTTAAAATTTGGAATTTTTAAGGTTTAATCCCCTAACCAATTTTTTTCCCCTGTTTCAGGACAAAATTGAAACAACAAGGTCGGAAACTCCTTTTTTATTCAAAATACGGGGCCGCCCATGGGGGAAAACCAACATATGCTTTTGGGGGCCCGCAGGGATCCGGGCCCGGGGCGCAGTCTGGTCGGGAAAACCAGGGCTATTGGGTTTTTTCCCAAAGCCTTTTGGGCAATTGGGAAAAAACCATTAGCGATCACATGGACCCTGCCACCTGCGTGGATGGAAGGCTGGTCTGGATCCATGCGGCCCGCAAATGCACTTGTTGGTTTTCCATGGCGGGGCCTAAATTTTTTTTATTACTTTTGCATCCCATACGGGAACGATCAATCATTTTGGTCCTTTTTCCCGGAAAAACTTTTTGAAATTTGGCAGATTTTTTGAAAACCAACAACAGATATACATATTCTTTTTTTTTTGTTTGTAACTCTTTAATGAAACTTTATCAAATTTTTTAAAGAGGACCATTAATGATACGTAAAAGGTTGCTTGAAGAATCATTTCCCAAAAACGCATTTTTTTAAAGGGAAAAATAATGCCCCTTTTTAAATTTTTTATTTTCAATATTCCCCCAAAACATCTTTGTAAGATGCCTTTTTAAATATGCCTGAAAATTTCCTTTCTTTTTAACGAAATAACCATGGAAATACATTTAAATATATTACTATTTTTTATTTCAACATATAAAGCCAAGTTATGCTTTTTATTTTGGCTTTTTTTTTTGTTTAAAATTCAGTTAAACAACGCTTTTTTCAAAAATTTTTCGTTTTTTAATAAAATACCGGGATGGGGGATTAATGTTGGTCATGTATGTTAAGAAAGCGAACAGAAACCGTTTGGCATTTCCCCCTTTTGGGGGAAAGTTTTCCAGGGAAAATTTATAACGTTAGAAAAAAATTTTTAAACCGTCCCGGGAATCTCGAGCGCCCCCCAACGGTGGCTACTTTGAATTCCACTTTTCTTTCTTTTCCCAGTCCCTTTTAAATTTCGCTAAAAATATTTTCAAAATTTAAAAATTTAATTGAAGTTTTTTAAAAGAACCCTTTAGACCCGGGTTTTTAAAATACATGTTTTGGGGTTTATTTACTGAAGGGCCCCTATATGTTTTTCTTTATCCCCGCTTTTTTGATTTTCAAAAAACCAGGAGGGGTGCGCCTTTTTGTGTTTTTAAAGTAAGGGGCCTTTCCCGCGGACAAAGTTTCCACATTCGGACAAGCTTTGCCTTTCGCAAATTATCAATGAAATATGTCAACAAAACATTGTGAAAATTTAAAAGACTGAAAAATTTTATGAAACCCCGAAAAATTAAAAAATTCTTGCATTTTTGGGCCCAGGGCCTTTAATGTCCTTTTGAAATTTATTTTGATTAAAAAACCCCAATAAAAAACAGAAAAAACTCTAACAAAAGAAGTGGGTTTATAGGGCCCGGGAGGCCAAACAGGCAAAGTTGTCTTTGCAACAAAGCTATGGGCGTCAGCCTTTTTAAAAAATTTGAGTTGGGGGCTCAGTGGTTCACTGAACTTTGGAAAAGAGAGGGAAGGCCTGTATCGCCCTTGTTGCCTCCACAAGGGACATTCCCCCTTGTCAAAAACACTACCCTACGGGGGTTTAAAAAATGATCTTTTCTCATTAAAATGTTGGAAAAAAAAACTGTAATTTTATTTAAAGGGGAAAAAAAATCCAGTTCCCGGCTTTTTTTTTCTGTTCAGGGATTGTTTTAAAACACCCGGTTTGACTGAAACATTTAGGGCCAAATGACGAACATTAAAATTTTTAAAGACAAGCTTTGCTGAACTTTAAATCGCAAATCCCCTTTGACCCCTTTTGTAGACTTAAATTTCACCTTTTTAATTTTAAAAAAAATTGTTTGGTAATGAAGATAAACCCCGGGAAAATGATAAAGTCGAAAAACCCGGGAAAAAATTTGATTGCAATGGTTATTTAAAAAAATTTTAAACACCATTTAAAAAATTTCCCTCTTTCAACACCAACTGGGTAAACAAAAACAAAATTTGGGAAAATATTCTGTTTTAAAAAAAAATGACTTACTTAACTTTGTATAAAAATTATTTATCCCAAAAATTTCTGGGAAGGGGGGCTTTTTTTGGGATGCCCCAATGTCGAAACATGAAGGCCTGACATTTGTTTTAAATTTTTTATTCTTGACAGAAGGGCTGTTGCGCTTTTTGGGGGGAAAATTTTTAAAATAATTAAAAAAAAAATTTTTTTAAAAAGACAAAGGGTTTGAATTTTTTCATTCCAAAGTTTATAAAAATTTCCCCCTTTTTTTAAAAACCCCCTTTTAGGCCCTCACTTCGTGTGAGTTTTTTTACTTTAAAAATAAATTTTTTTAAAGTTAAATTTTTTAGCAAAGGTTTAAACTTTATTTTTTTAAAACCCACCACTGTTTTAAAAATTTCTAAATTTAAAAAATTTTTTGGTAAAAAACCTCCCTTTTTTTTTCGGGTTTTTTCAACAGAAACCCTATTCCCAAAAAATTTTTTCTTTTTAAAAATTCAAAACCCCCAAAAATTTAAGGGAAAAAATAGTCCTGTATATTTTACCTACAAAGGGAATTTTCTATAAAGGCGGTGAAAAACAAATTTTTTTTCCAAAAAGTCTTTTTTACCCGCAAAATATTTAAACGCAGGTATAACAGACTCACAAAACTATACTTGTTTTGTACATTTAAAAGTCAACAATTTTCGTTATAAAAACCCCTCGGTAGCCCGTAGTATAGCGGGGCCCAACCCACGAGTGCGGAAGGCGTTGAAATGGGAAACTTTTAAAAAAGGCGTTTCAAAGGAAGGGAAAAAGGGAGCTTCCCGTTGGCGCTCAGAGCCCGAAATTCAAAGGGGAAGTAGTTTTTCCCCTTCTTTTCGTCATGAGCAAGCGTGGAAAGGGGGAAATTGTAGCTTTCCCGGGTTGGCGCTCATGAACAAGACGTACAAAGGGGGTAGTTGCTTCACTGTTTGGCCCCTAAAGGAAAAAAACCCTACAAAGGGAAGTGGTTTGCTTTCCCCGCTTGGCGCCAGAAATTTTGAGAATAATCTAGGACCGGTTTAAAACCCAGTGTGGGAAAATAATGCCCACTGGGGGGGTGGGGATTGTGTCAGGGTAAAGGGGAATTTTACATAGGCAACAGGGATAAAATTTGGGGATTGTTACTCACTGCAAAAATTTCCCAGGTCGGATCGGTCGCCCCAAAAACAAAAAATCAAAAACCCGGGGTTTTTGGTAAAGGGGGTCAGGGGCTTAAAGACAGTTTTTAAATTTTTTTTTTCAAACTCTGAAAGGGTTTTTCAAGAAAAAAAACCTTTGATGCCTTCCGAAAAAATTTTAGAAAATTATTTCCCCCACGGGAATTTTTTACTAACGAAATCAATTTGTAATAAACCTTACGTATTATAAAAAATTTTAAAAAATGCATATAAAAAAAAAGCAGCAAAATGATTTTTAAAATTGTTTCAAATTTTCGGATTTTAGAGCGGGAAATTTCTTAAAGACCCACCCCGACCTAGTGGGGCCCCACTTTTTCCCCCCACAAAACTTCATGAAAAAAACAATTTTTATAATACGGGAATCAAGGGAAGGGCTAATCCCGGGGAGTAGAAAATCCGTATAAATCAATTTCATTTTTCAGGATTATGCTGTCGTCCATATTTTAGATATCGACAAGTTTGTTTTCGATCGTTTTTTTGTTTTTGCCACTATCGTTTTGCGGGTAAATTTAAAATTACCTCAATTTTTTAAACATGGAGCTATACATTTAAATTGGGTTTAAAGGGTTTAAACCTTTTCCCCTGTTAAGGGCGATAATTTGGTTTTCAAGATTGAATTTTTGGGATTCTGAGGGAAAAAAAAGCATGCGACCAAGTGGGGATTGCTTTAATTATTATGGGAAATTTTCGAGCTCACTTCCCCGAAGAAAAAATTTTACCGTGTTTAAATTCCAAAACCCTTTTCAAAGGGCCGGAAAAATTTTTTAGTTGGAATTAAAAAAAAAGGAAATTTTAAAAGAAAGCTTCCACTTTTCTTTAAACTTGAAAAAGGGGCCCTAATTTTAAATTTTTGTTTATAAGTCGAATTTTTACATACAAAAACAAACATTCTTCTTGGGGGCGAGGGAATTTTTTTCAAAAAAATTGTTGTTTTAAAAAATCCAAAAAATTTGGTTTAAATTAAATTTAAAAACTTAAAACTGATGTGTGAAAAAAAACAATTTTTTTAAAAATTTTTTAAAAAAAAATAATTTTTTAAAAAAAAGGGGGGACAACGAAGTTTCCCTTTAGTAAATTTCCCAAAAATTTTTGGGTAAAACTGCAGAAAATCAAAACTAGGTTTATTCCCCATTTAAAAAGGTTTTAAAAAAAAGGCAAAAATTTTTTAAACAAAATATTTTCGGCCCCCAGTTTTTACAGTTTTTTGAATATTTTTAAATTTAAAATTTTTTCCAATTTTTTTGTTCTAAATACTCTAAAAAAAAATATCATGTAAAAAAAAAGGAATCTTTCGGGCCCCGCGGGAAAAAAGTCTTTAAATTTTGCCAATTTTTTAAGGGCGAAAATTTAAAATTTTGAAGATTTTTCCCCCTTTAAAAAAAAAAAGATTTCCGGGCAATAATTTCTTTGGGAGAACTTTTGTTTTTAAAAAAAAAATTTAAAAAATGGTTTTCCCCAGATTTTTTTGAAAAGGGGCATTTTAAATGGGAAGGCGTAAGTGTTTGAGTTAAAAGCGAATAAACCCCGGCATACCTTCGATTTGGGCGTCAAACATTAAAATAAAAAAAATGGGCCCGGTTTCCCCGTCCCCCCATCAGTTTTTTCCAAAAGGTAATTTACACTTTAATTCAAGTTTACGGGGGGACAAATTTTAAAAGGGCCCCCCCCCAATAAATGTGGTTTTCCCCCCCAATTTCATGTGGCCCAAAATTTTTCCAGGGCAATTTTTTTTCCCGCTTGTTTTTAAAAAAATAAAAGGAAAAACTAAACTTTAAAAAGTAGAATCAAAAATTTTTGACTGAAATTTTTAAATAAATTTCCCTGATTTCTGTACAAAATTCCCCCACTTAATTTTAAATTAAATTGGGGTTAAAAACAGGGGGCCTTTGTCTTTGGGCCCAAAAATTTTATCCCCCTGTCAATTTTGTAAAATAAATATTGTATCAGAAACATGTTTTAAATTTCCCTATGGAAATACAAAAGAATACAGTTTTTTTGTGGGGTCTCTTTAAATCCTTTGGGCAAAGTAAAACCAAGATAATCAATTTTTGTTTCTGGGGCCTGGTTTGTTCATTAAACGAAAAAATTAAAAAAAAAATTAAATTGGGAAAAAGGGAATTTAAATTACCTTTTTAACCTTTTATCTTTTTAATTTCAGGTCTTCGTACGCGATATTTTAATATTTTTCTGGGTGATTAAAAAATTGTCAAAATGTCCTGGGTTTTATAAAAAAGCAGCTTTGGGAAAAACTTTTTATTTGGGGAAAAAGTTCTAAAATTTTCCAATGAAAAGGAAATTCCCAAAATCAAAATTAATTATCGACAAATGGGAAAAAATTTTTTTAACGGGTTTTTTTTTTTCCCCTCAACTGTTCAAGAATGCAAAATTAAAAATGAACTTCCCCTTTGTTTTAAAATCTTCGTCTTTGGGGTAGGGCCTCAATTTAATAGCTTTTAAAAATTTTTAAAAGTTGGAGTTTTTTTGGGGCATAAAAATTAAAATTTCATCAATGTTATTCTAAGAAAATGTTTTCCAATTTAAAAAATTTTATTTTTATCATAAATCTTTGTTTTTTGAAATTTTCGGGGGGGATATATAAAAAGGTGTTTTTTAAACATCCGTGGGGAGGGGTAAACCTTTACTGTTAAAAAACGTTTTTTTTTCCTGTTTTTCATTTAAACCCGCTAGCGGCAAGTAATTTTTTGCCCTTTTCACCCGTGCAGCCAAGATCAGCCTTCCCCATCCTGATCGTTTTGCACTGTTCGCTAACCCCTCAGTAAATTTTCCGTGAACCCCCTTCGAAAAAAAAAATAATTTTTGGAAATTGGGCCCAAAAAGGAATTACGGACCCGTCCATTTTTTAAAAAAAAGCAGGGGAAAGATTAACAACCCCCGAAAAAGGGAAAAAAAAAAAAGCAATTTTTTTGCTAGGGAGTTTATTAAAAAAATCTTTTTTAAATTAACTTTCGGTATGGGGGTTTTGGGTAATGTCTTTAAAAAAGAGTTTATTTTCTTATTCCCGGGTTTTCTTTTTTGACGAACGGTTAAAAATTTGTAGGCCCTTGGGGCTTTGAATTTATAAAATACTAAAAAGTTCAATAAAAGCCTACTTCAACATGCCCTTTTAGAAAATTTTTTTCCTTTTGGGGATTTTTGAAGTTGGCAATTTACTGGTGAAATTTCCCAAAATTATTAAAAGAAAATTGGGCCATTTTACTTCAAATATTTTAAAGGGTCCCCCCCTTTCCCCCCTAAAAAAAATTAGGTGAGACTGGGGTTTCCTTGGTTTGGGAATGGCGAAATTGTAAAGAAAGAATTTCACTTTTTTTAAAGAATTAATTGGGCCCGAAAATGATTAAATCTGGGGGTTTGGGGTTAAAATTTCTTGAAAAAACTTTGGGGAAAGGAAAAGGGAAAGAAAAATTTTTGGGCATATTTTTTTTTTTAATTTAAATTTTTTTTTTGTAATAACAAAAACAAGATATCCAAATTTGTGCAAAAAAATTTTTAGGTATTTAAAAAAGACGAATTCAAATTTTTGAATATTGAAAACGAAAGTTCATGTTAAAATCGAGTAATATTTTAAAAATCTAGGAGTCTTTTTGGGAAAAACTTCCTATAAAGGTATAAAATTTTTTTTGTTAAAAAATTTTCTAAATAAAAACCAAAAAATTTTTAAAAAAATTACCCCGTCCCAAAATTTAAAAAATTTTTTGAAATTTGCCTTTTTATCTTTCACATTTTAAAAAAGAGGGTGCAAGGGATAAGAAACCCTTTCCCGGGTTCTTTTGTGTTTTCCTTTAAAAAAAAGGTTTTTTTGACAGTTTTAGCTACTAAAGTTGTACATTCTTTTTAAAAAATTTTAAAACATTTTTTTTTAAAAAAATAAAAGGTAGAAAATACAACTATTTTCTTAAAAATTTTTTTCGGAAACAGTGTAATTGACTGGATAAACTATGTGATATTGATGAAGTTTTAACGTTTCATTTAAAAATTTATATCTGGGGGCAAGTTCCAAACCCTTACAGTTTTCGCACCCCAAACTACCCTTAGTTTTTAGAACCATTTTAAAAAATGTAAAAAAAAACTTTTCAAAGGCAAAAACCCATATAAAATTCCCCCTTCAAAAAAAACTTGTCTTTTTGAAAAGTACCGGGGAATTGCTCCTGATGATAAATTTTTGGGACCCATTTTTTTTTCAGTAACATTAGTTTGGGGCCGGTTCCTATAAAACGGACCAAAACCGGGGTACAAAATTTTGATGAAAATAAAAAATCTCAACGTTTTTTTTAAGTTTACAAGAAACAAAAACCCCCAAAACCAAAATTTTGCAAGTTACGATAATCCCCAAACAATGCTTAAAATAAATAAACTTTTAATATCGTGACCCTGCTTTTAAAGAAAATTTTTTTTAAAAAACCCAAAAAGGGTTTTTTTTTTATATTTAAGGGGGGTGGTTTGTCCACCCCAATAAGTTTTTTTAAACCCCAAGGGGTTTTTTTTTGCGCTGAAAAATTCCCAAAAAAGGGGTTTGCCCAGCGGGTTGTTTTTTACTTGTTTCTTTTGTCCTTATTGTTTAAATGTTTTATTTGTCTTTTTGTTTTTTTTTTCTTTGGAAAAGGAAAATCTTTTTACTCTTTCCCATACATACACTGGTATTTTTTCCCGTTTGGGGACGGGGGGCGTATTGGGGAAAAAATTTTTAATTGCTACTTTTCCCTAAATCATTGTTTGATATTTCCAGTAAAAAAATTTTTCCCAGAACCATTTGGGATATCAGTATAAAGTAAATTATAATAAATTCCATCTTGAAAGTTCTTAAACTTTTTTGACGGGACTAAAGCATATTTAGGACGAATTAAGTCTTCATAATACAGATTGCGTTGTTGTTCTTTAAACAAGCTTCCAACTAGAAATAGGGGTCATTAAAAGGCAAAGAAAAAAAGTTTGGGCCCATCTTTTTTAATCAAAAAAAGGGTTTGTTTTTGGGGTTTTAACCCCTTTCCCTTTAAAGGGGGTTTAGGGGGGCCTTACTGCTTTCTATATTTTAAGAAAAGTTTTTTTTTTTCTTTTGTATTACCCTTTATTACGGAATCCTTTTTCCGAAAATCCCCTTTTGTCAACTAAACGGGGACAACAAAAACTTAAAAACAAAGGGCCCTTAATTTCTTTTTTTTTGGGGCTGGCAAACCCCCCGGGGAAAAAGTAGAAAAGTTAAAGTTTTTTACTCGAAATTATCGTTTTAAAAATTTTTAATTTTCGCCCTTGTTTTTCTAGCGCGAAAAGTGGAAGATTTTTAATCAATTATCGAGAAAACCCTTTGTCATTTCACACATTTGGGGAAAACAAATTTTTTCAAAAATAAAATGTCAACATTTTGGGGTTCGTTACAGTTCCTTTACAGGGAAAAAAGGGTTTAAATTAAAAAAATAATGTATAGAAAAAAAAAGTTATTAAACCGGGAAAAAGGGTTTTATTCGGGGGGAAAAATTTCACGGGGGGCGTTTTCCCCCAGTAAATTTAAATGGGTTTAGTTTTAACCGATTTTCAGTGATTATTTTAAGTAAAACACGATTTTTTCTATACATTAAAAACGATTCTAATCGTGAACCCCTTATTTAGTGTAACGTGTTTTTAAAAGGAAAAAAGGGATTAAGAACATTCAGTAAAACTTTTTGGGAAAAAAGGATCACCCCCTTAAAATGAAGCCCGGAAAAAAAAATCAAAGACGTTAAGACATTTCATTTTTAAATTTTTTTTGGTTTACCTACCCTTTTTGACGGGATATACAGTTAAGAGATTTAAACAAAACTTTCAAAAAAAATATTAAAAAGAAAAAAAAAACCATTGAAATATACCCCAATAAAAATTTTAAAGGTTTTTAAAGCCTCCTTTTAAAATACTTTTTGAAAGAATGGCCCTTTTTCGTTACAATTTTAAAAAGATTACTTTTTTGGGCTTAAAAAATCGTCCCGGGCTTTCTAGAAAAAAAATTGCATTGAAAAACCCCGTCAGTATGCTCCCTTTTACGAATTTCTTGTTTTTTTTGTACTGTTTTCCGATTTGTATTAAACCCCCCGTAGAGGCGGGATTAAACACAACAAACACTGAAACAATTTTGGGAAACCCTGCTGACCCAAAACCCATATCCCGGTTCCCCAAACCCTATTTCAGTTAGAAACCCCCTGGGCCCAGAGCAACCCGGGGAAACCCCGACAAGGAAAAAAAAACCAAAACAACCACGACCCCTGTTATTGACAAAAGGCTGGTTTTTTTGGGAAAAATTCTTCCATATGATTATTTTGAGGATCCTGTTTAGCAATTTTTTTCTTAAAAAATTTCCCGTAAAAATTTTTTGTATGGGGGTTTTAAAGGATTTCAATACTCATTTTTTTTAAGCCACCAATTTCTAGAAAACCAAATTTTTTTTCCCCCAAATTTTTTTGTCGCGGGGTTCCCCGGGGTTTCCCAAAGAAAAAGTTTGTTGAATGTCACTCTTTTCTTTGATTTCCTGTCACATAGTGATACAACCACAGTAATTACTGCGCTGACAAAAACACCAAATTAGTTTCCCCTCAATAGGGCTATAGGGCTTGAGCATGTTAGTATAAAAATCGATAATCCTCCAACATATGTAGAACCATATCCCAGAATTTCCCCATTTCCGAACCAAAAAAAAAACCAATAATTCCCCCTGCAATGAAAATCCCCTTTTTAAGTAAAATTTTTTTTGGGGATTTTAATTCAAAAAAAGGGTTTCATACGGTTTGTAAAAAACCCTTTTTTTTTTTCCTTTCAATGTGGGGTTTTTTGAAAATATTTGCTAAGAAAAAAAGTTTGTGAATTTAACTTATATAATTTTTATGTAAGCGTATGGTTTTTTCCCCCCGCCCTAGTCTGGGGCAATGCAACACTTGAAAAGTGTGATTTTTTTTATTATTTATCATTCATTTTTATAAATTTGAAAATCCCAAAAAATCGGTTGGTGTCTGAGCCCATTAAGGCGAGGTAACCAACGCATCCCGAGGCATTCTGCAGATGTTATTTCGCGAAACGTACTTACGTTAATTCCTTTTTAGCTATCTTTAAAAAGCTAAAAAATTTTTAATTGTGCACCAAAGGTTTATTAAATTTATGAAAATTAAAAAAATGTTAGCAAATTTTTTTTTGCATTTTCCGTTAAAGAGCCTATTTTCCCCGGGACGGCATATTTTTTAATTGTTTTTGAACCGGACGCGAGAAAATCTCTGCTATCAAAGCGTTTACTGTTCTGTTAAAAACCCCCGAAATGTGACAGGGGGGGCAGTATTTATGCTAAAAAGGAACTAAAAGCAAATTGTTGTAGATTTAAATGGGTAACCCTTTAGTTTTCCTGAAAGTCGACGAAAAGTATATTTCCAGAAAGTGAGTGAATCCCTTTCTAGTTTCCAAAAATTTTTAATTTCGCAATAAGGGGTATCACGAGAAGCGATATCTCAGATATTTTAAAAAGATGAAAAACCAAACCCGAAACAGACCCCTTTGATGTCCCCTGTGCCCCTCCAATAGTAAAATACAGAGGCAAAAATAAAAGGGGCAATGAAAACCCCGGGGGGGCCAGAAAGCCCGTTTAGATTCATCCCCCACCCTATGATAAAGTCCCAAAAGGAAAAAATGGGGAATGGGCCACCCAGTTTATGCACCAGGATTTAACTGAATTAAATGATTCCCCAAAATGCCGGTACTGAAATCAGTATTAAAATTTGGGATTGTACATTTAATGGGTTTAAAGTACACGTTTTGGTTAATGTAAAAATAATCTTTTAGGTTTTATTTTAAAAAGTTTTTTATTCCCTTTTTCATATTTAATTTCCGGGGGGGAAAATAAATCGGGCGTTTTATTTTATTTCTTTTCCTGGGTTTTTTTGTCCGCTTTAGAACAAATGGTTTTTAGAGTATAAAACTTAAAAAAAAGATTTTGTACCGGGGAAAAAAAACCAAAGTTTCCTGTTTAATAAAAATTTTCATTGTTTAAAGAATTAAAAAAAATTTTACATGTCCCCTTTAACAGGGGATTTGTAAGAAAAAACCTGGGTTTTGGGTTTTTCCCCTTTAAACGGTCTTTTAAAATCTCAAACACAGCTTTAAAAAATTTGATACGACGGGCAGTCACAAAGCTTTTCTCTGGGAACCCTTTTCTTTTGATATAGGGTCTTAAAAATTTCCACATAAAACGCAATCTGTTTTTTTCATCACCGGGGGAAAAAACAAAATTTTATAAATTCACACAAACAGTTTTTTTTTTTGCATTTCATTGACCCCTGTTACAATTAAATTGTAATAGGAAAACACAAAAGAAAAAAGGGGAAAAAAAAGTTTTTAAGAAAAAAAAAAAAAGTTATATCTCTAGTACAAAAATTTCCTTTATAGTCCATTTAATCTAAAAGTGAACGGTCTTTAATTAATTTGAATTTAAAAGAGAAAAAAAACATTTTTTCAAATTTCGCCCCTCTTAAAACGGAATACGGACTGTTGGCCCCAAGGGGAGTATTCACCCCCGACTGATTCAGAGAAAAAAAACCCCCCCGTCTTTGCGGTTTTCGGACAACCATGGGACGAAAAGCCGTGGGAAAAAACCTAGGGAGTGAGAAAAGGGGACTGGGGCATTTACTTCCGGTTTTCTCCCAGGAAAAAATGTTGGGGAGAAAAAAAAAATTTTTTTAAAAATAGAAGCCCCTGAAAAAAAAAGAGGGGAAAAAAATTCCTCCTTTGGGGTACACCTCCTCCTAGGCTCCATAAATTAAAGGGCTATTTTAACAAAAATTTTGGGTGCTAAAGTTCAAACGTCACATATTAAAAAACCCCCCCTTTTTTACTCCATTATTTACCAAAAATATTATTAAAAGACTAAATTTAAAGTTAAAAGTATAAAAAGAAAATTTAAGAAACTTTTTATAAAGGACCATGTAATCAGTATTTTTTAATTACAAATTAACAAAATTCAATAAAATTTTTAAAAGTTTAATATTTTTGGCATCCTATAATACAATCCCTTTTCAAACGGATTGATTGATCAATAGGACTGGCAAAAAAATTTTTATTTATTAAAAAAAAAATTTAAAAAATTTTCACTTAAAACTTGCCATTGTTTTAAAACAAACCATAAAACGTTTGGCTTTTCCATAATTAACAAATTTTTGCTGGGTTTTTGAAAAAAAAAGTATTTTTTAAAAATACATGTTACTTTTTTAGATAAATTAAACTTTTTAAGAAAATTTAACCCCTTTTTCTATTATTTTAAGAATTTCTAAAAAAATTTTATAAATTATTTTTATAAAAAATTTAAAAATAATAAAAATAAATTTACAAAATTTTGTAAATAACAAAAATTACAAAATAAAAAATGTTTTAAAAAAATCATAAAAAAATTTATCAAATTAAAAAATGTCAGCTTTAAATTTCGGGCAAGAAAAAAATTCAGACATAGATTCGTCTTAATGTGGAAAGGGTGGGTGGAAAGGCATTTGCCCATCATTTAAAGGGGAAATTCCCCCGCAAATACAAAAAATTTTTTTGGGATTCACGGGTAACCGTGGACCCCACATTGTCTTTTTCACGGGATTCACGATATACGGAAAAATTCAAACACTTTGGCGCGTTTTAAATTGAAAATTTTGGGGCCCATTATAGGGGTGGGGGGATAAAAACATAAATTATGAATTTATAAAATATCAACTTCTTAAAAACCCGAAATTAATAAATTTAAATGGAAAATTTAAATTTAAAATTACAGAAAAACATGGAGGTTTTTCATGGTGAAATCGACATTTCCTCAATAACTAAAAAATTTACAAAAATGATGCAATACCTGATTTACAAACATAAAAATGGGGCCGTATGTCAATTTGTGACACACGTCCCCCCTTAAAAAAAAAAATTTTTAATTTTCTTAAATAAAAACAAAATGACAACTGAAAAATAGCAAACCAAAAAAAAAACACACACGCACTATCTGTACACCATATAATATAGCCACTTCTACACCTCTACTAAAATAATCTGCCCTAATTTTCTCTACAGGAAGCTTAAATACGTTCTTAGGGCTGTTTGCCAATCCCTCTCACAGCCGGGAAATTTGCAAGTTTCGCTTTATTCAAAAAAGGGAGCGGGGTTGTCGGTCCAATACAAAGTCTTTACCGAACAAATCCCGGTAAATTTAGCAAATGCCCATACTATCGCAAACACTCCCCTACACTGGTATTTTTGCTCCCTAGGTAGCAATTTTCTACTAGCACGCTACAGGTAATTCTCTCCAATTTTCCAAAGCAATATCAACCTTCTACCCCTTTACTCCAAAAAAAAAAGCTGATTAAATCTGGCACCAAAATAGGCGGACCCATTAAGCTAGCTTCAAGTCTGGAAAGCCTTTTCTTGTTTTCCCCCCACCTACAAGTTTGGCTGCCCTTTTTTCGTAAAATCGTGAGCGGAACGGGCAAGGCGGAAAAAATTTGGGATAAATTTTCTGAAAAAATCCAATACACTAAAAATAAAGGCCTTTTGGTTTGGGTTTTTTTCGGCATCCTGTATAGCCTGTACTTATTTTGGAACTTTTTAAAGGGTTCTGGAACCCCTTTTAAGGTCCCCTAAACATCTAACTTCTGAAACCTAAAAAAACACTTAGTGGGTTTTTGCGTTAACTTACCCCTCCTTTAGTTGGTAAACAACCGAAAGGGCTACTCATGTTCTGGCCATGTGATTGTATACACCAGGAATCATCTATGAACTATCTGAGGGCCCAGGTTCCTTAAAAAACCTTTCCCGCATCGTCTAAAAAAAACGTTGCTGGGGTTAATAATCCAAAAGGGCATCTTTCGGAAGGGAAAAACCTTTGGGGGGCAAAAAGTCAGGGTTTTTCCCTTTTCAGAAAAAGGAACCTCCCCAAAAACCTTGCCAGCTATTTTTAGAAAAAAACTATTTTTGATGCTTTAAAAAAATCTCCATGTTTGGCATGGTTCACATCGAAAACCCCGTCAGGTTGACCGACGAAAACTATACAGAACCTAAACGTTATTTTTTTTCCCCCCCCCCTTATGGGGAGAAAGGGGGGAAAAGGGAGCATTGGTGGTTCGATTATCCCAACTCCAACTTTTTATCTATTCCTTTTCACTACGGGCGCGAAGAAAAAAATGGAAAAACCCTTTACTCTTATGGATCTGGTTTTGACAACAAATAATGTTAAACTAGTTAGTATTTCCGGGAATATCTGTCAGTACATCGAGAAATTTTCAAAACAAATCTACATTTCCCTGCTTCATTCTACGGGAAACTGGATTTATCTCTAATTTTTTTCGTTTCTGCCCCTCCCTTTTGGACACAAAATATACCTTTTTCCCTTACTCAAAAAATCATCACTTCTTTCTTCGGACAATCTGTCAATCTCTTGATCCTCCCTAAAAAGTGCTCCAACCCTTATTAAAATACCTTTCTGGTATGCTTACTACACCTTTCCTTTACAGTACTGTTTCAGCTGTTTGCATAAACGTTTCAATTTTTCCGTCTACATCACCCTGAAATTAGCTTTTATACCCTTACTACGAAAGGGACCCTTCCATGTAAACACTTATTTTGTTTCGTGGGGAAAATAAAAAGTCCCTTTATCCCCCTTAAACCCCTTCTTAGCCCCATTGAAATACTTTTTGACTAGCAACTTTTTGCTAACTTTTGCTGACTATCTTACAAAAATCCCCAACTTTTCTTGCAAATCCATACAACGGGTAAGTGGTTTTAACCTACATTCTCTCTTACCGCCCAAAACCCCCTTTTAGCCAGTTATCGGCCAGGATGGTTTAGAAAAGTAATAAAGGGAAAAAACCCCAAAACTTTCTTGCGGACTTCAGGGTAAGAAAAAACTGCATTCAATACCTACCCAATTCTCTAGGTCCTCACAAAATACGCTTCAACTTTTGCTTCAAAAAACTTTAAAAACTTCTCTAAAAACTTTAAAAGGGTGATACGGTGTTTAGTTAAAGGCCTTTAAAGACAATAACCTTTTTATTTGCATAAGTTCGGGCGTAAAACTGCAATCCCCAATCGGAGCATTTCCCCTGGCACCCTAACTACATACTATCTAATGCCTCTGCTACTCCTCAGTTTTAAAACAGGGAGGGTATAGCTTTGGATATCTAGTAGCTAATCCCATAGTCAAAATGTACCTATTTTTCCTATCAGTCAAGGGTTTGACGGGGCCAACGATATCACGGCAACTCTCTTAAACGGAGTACAATCAACGGCATTTTTCCAAGGAATTTTCTTTTTTTTACCCCTTTGCTATAGTTCGTTGACAAAACACATGACTGACAGTACCTCCTAACCTCGCCATTACTCCTGGGCCCGTAAAATTCGCCTAATACCCATCCTAGTTTTCCCTTTTTCCAATGGTACAGTAATGAACGTGCAAAATTCAACATTTCTTAAGACATTTAGGTACAAAAAACTTTAGTCTAAAACGGACGGTTACTCCTTTATAACTCATTTTAACTCAAACTAAATGAAACACCCACACTGTAATCGTACCCCCCGCTTTCTTTACCAAACTAAAGTGCTTTTTTTCGGCTTTTCAAAAATCCTCCTTGAACTCTAAAACTGAACGGAACTTTTAAGCTTTTCTTGTTCTTTAAATTTGCTTTGGGCCCCAGTTTTTACTGGGGCAAACTACGACTGAGGTTCTACAGCTCCCCCACTTTCAAAAAATAACTCATTTGGTAGGTTATCTACAAACCAAGCCCCTATTACCCCGAAAACGGACAAAACAATAAACTTTTTTAGCTACATCTAGCCCATGTTCACCCCATCTTGACTTAATCTACGGGTTTTCTCTAAAATACTTGCTTCTACTAAGTCCCGTTTCACTACACACATGACAACCGTATCCCCCCCCCCATAGCGATTACTCCCCCCCAAAACAAAAACCGGGTTTTGTAGGACTGTACTTACACTAAAACATACCTAACTTTTCTCCCTTTGTTTTATAATATATTTCCTTTTTGATACTGTTACCATCCTTTCCATTTCTTCCCACCCTCTCGATCGGTCACGGCCCTACCACATTTTTTTCTTCCCTTACTTTTCTTTCCCCCTTTACTACTTTTCCGTTCCGCTCTACTTCTACCGCGCTCTTAGCAGTGTTACCGCCGTACTTTCCATCCACGTAATGAAAAAAGCCATTCACCACATTATAACCTTCAGTACACCAAAGGGGTTTAAAACCCTCTACCTCATTAACATTGTACACCCCTTTTTATGTGCCTACTTTCGACTAATGGATATTTTCTGAGGGGTTTCATTGGGTTTTAAACCCGGTCCTTATTTGGGTTTGATTCCCACATCTTGGGACCTCCCCGAGTCTTTTCAAACAAAAACTGTCTTTGCTACCCTTAGCTTTTAAATAACTTTTTTCTACTCAAAATTTGGTATGTTCTCTTTACAGACATCTAAAAATTGGGCCCAAGAATAAAAACTAACAATCCCCCGTACTTTTTTACCTTACTCATCTAAGCCCAACCCTCTAAATATTCTTATTTTGGCGAAAAAAATAAAAAGGGCTCATTATCCCGGGCCTCTCAGTTCTAAACTTTTTCTTTTGCCTCGTCAGTGGTTCGAACTGACGTAGCAAAGCGGGTTTTAGTTTATCATAATTTTTCCTTTTTTTTTTTTTTTTAACGGAAGCATCAAAAACCTCTCTTGCCCTCCCTTTAAAGGAACGGTAAGTTAAGTGACCATATCTCTTTACCAATCCTGCGCAACAGCGTACGTTTTTTACACTTCAAGTACGCATCCATGGGAAACAATTTTTTCATCAAGGGGGACTCTTACCTTTACCTTTTTCTTCTCTCTTTTTAGGTCTGTCTTAAACTTTTGCCCGTTTCTAATTTCTACTTTGCTCCCCCTTTTTTTTTAATTCCAGCAACATTAACTTTTCTTTTCCTTTAACTTTTTTAAATTCTAAAATTTTGTTCTAACTCTAACTTTTCCTTCTCAGCCCCTTAAACTACTATCGTTCATTTCTATCTTTTCCTTTGCAACCTAACTTCGAACTTTAATCTTTTCCCCAAGCTTTTTCATTCTTTCTGCTTTTCCTTTTTCCTTTTCTTCTAAACTATTTTTTTTTTCAATTTTATCTTTTCTTTCTGCAACCTGTTCTAACTCTAATCATCTTTCCCTTTTGCTTTAATTTTCTGTCTAATCTATCTTTTTCTGCCTTAATCACTAGTCTTTTCCCCACGTTCCCTAGCCTGCTTTCCTTAACAAAGTTCGTAACCCTCCCTTTAAACCTAACTCCTTCCTCCTTCGTTAACTCTATCACTATCATGATTAACTACTTAAAACCATTAACACTAGCACTACACTACTATAACAACCCGGGGGAAAACCCAAAAAAAACAATCGGGAGGGAATATAACTACACTAGTTTTCACTAAGGTATACAGGTTCCCCTGAAGCCAAACCCAAAATACTATACACTCGTTTTCTACACAAAACGTCCCACAAAATAAAATACACTAAGTTGGAACAGTCATGGTCAATCAAAAGGGTTTTAGGCAAACAATCACAAAGTACAGTGACGTAGGCTGTAACTACCCTAGCCTTATCAAAATCAATCAATGAATGGGGTTAAACTTTAGTGTAACAAAACAAAAAAAAACCAAAAAGGGTTTTTCCTAAGATAAAGTATAGGGATAAAACAACGTGTAGCACTTTAAAAATTTAAAGTAGTAAAAGTATATGAAGTAAAAAGCTTGCTAAACACACAAATAAAAAAAAATAAAATGTAGGTATGTTTTCGACATAAAACCTAAAAGGGTCACTGGGGGAAGTAGGGCGCGCCAAGAAAATGAGTAGGATAAATCTCCTTTCAAGGGCGGTCACTCTGCACAGATATTATGGGTTTTTCATAAGTGACACAAAAACCCAAAAGAAAAAAAAAAAAGGGGAAAGAACTTTCCCCCGAACCAAGTGTCGAAACAATGTCTATCATCTGTGACCACAAAAACTGGTTGCGAAGCTCGGATCTGTCTTGTTTGTCTGAGGTAAAACTCCTCGAAAAATGAAAAAAAACTATTTATTTTAACAATAAAAAAAAAAAAAAGAGGGGAAACTTTACAAATTTTGTGCAGTTAAAATGGGGTTAATAAGTTCGAATAGCTACTTTTTCTGGTCGACCCCTCCCCTTCTGCACCATTGTGACAGGAAGGCCGTACCGGGGACGTAACCTCAACAAAACCCCCCCCCTTTACAATATTTACAAAATTTTTTTACAAAAGATGTTATTTTCAATGTAATATAAAAAAAAAAAAAATGATTATAAGAAAGAAAAAAAAAAAAATTCAGTATCTCAATTTCAAAAGTTCTTTTTGTCATTCTAATCGACGTGCACAGTCTTTAATGAAATTTTGAAATTTAAGTAGCAAAAACAAAACTAGCTTCTAAATTCATCCCTTTAAACCGTGAATACGTTGATCCCTTTTGGGTCCCTAGGTGGGAGGGGATTGCATCCCGACTGATTTAAGGGGGTACAAAAATCTCGTCTTTGCGGTTTTTTCGGCACAACCCTGGGACGAAACCCCTGCGCTGGGAATATCAACCAGGCGAGTGAAGACAAATGAACCCCGGGAGTATTCCGGGTTATGACAACCAGGAAAAATCGTCTGGGGGGGAAAAAGCTAAAATATATAAAATATGGTAAGCACCATAGCAAAACAAAAAAAGGGGATAAACGCTCCTTTGGGTACACCCCTCCTTTCCCTGGGTCCCTAAAAAATACTGCTCTTATACAAAATATATGTGCTCTAAGTTCAAAAGTCCAAAGATTAAAAAACGTCTTATTACTTCCATTATTACAAGTTTTTTTACTTTAAAAAACAAGTTAAAGTTGAAAAAGTATAAAAAAGTATATATAAAAAATTAAGTAGGCATGATAAACTGCGTAATTTAAATTACAAAATTAACAAAATTCAATAAAATCAAAGTTATATTGGGTTGGCCATTTTAAATCTAAGCCATACCTAAACGGATTTTAGTGTAGCAATGCTGGCCCCCAATTTTTTTACAATAATATTTACAAAACTGGCACTAACTCCCTATAATTTATACATAACCCAAAAATGCAGTAATGGCGTTCCATAATTAAAAAAAATGTTTGACATAAGTTTTTGAAACAAAGACTTTTAAAAAAACATGTTACAAATTTCAGTATAAATCTAAAATCTTATATAAATGAAACATTAGACCCCCCTTTTAAATAATTTACAGAAATCTGAAAAATTTTAAAAAATTTTCCCGAATACCCGAAATAGCCAAAATCACATGCCGAAAAATAAAGTTACAAATTCGTAGAATGAACAAAAATTTACCAAATAAAAACGTAATGCAAAAAAACAACAAAAAATTTAAAAAATAAATTTTTTACCTCGATCGAGCATAAAAATTTAGCAAAAAAATAATTCAGACATAGATTCGTCTTTAAAGCGGAAGGTGGTGTGTACAGCCAGTCTATTTAAAGGGTAAGTCCCCCCAAAACTAAATTTTCGGGGATTCACGGGTAAGCCGGGTCCCACATTGTCTTTTTTACGGGGTTCCCCCGATATAGCCGGGAAATCTAACTACGTTGGCGCGAATTTAAAATTACAATTTGGGCCCATTAAGGGTGTTGGGGGTAAAAACATAAATTACTGAAATTTAAAAAATCAATTTCTTTTTATGAACCCAATTTAAAGAAATTTTTTGGGAAAATTTTAAATTATGAAAACAGAAAAAAAATGAGAGGGATTTATGGGAAATCTGACATTTTACCTCAATAACTCAAAAATTTTTAAAAGAATGCAATACCCCGCATTTACAAACATATAAAAAAAGGCCCGTATGTCCCAAATTTTTGACACCCCACGAGGCCGAAAACAAAAAATCCAGATCTGATATGTGTAATGACTTTTAATTTTACCGTACTTTTTTTTTGTTGTTTTGTTTTCGAAAAGTTAATATTGTTGATGTTTAACATTGAAGATGGAATTTTTTGGGGCGCTATTTAAAGAACTGTATCAGGTCACGATATTAAATGAAAAATGTACGCAACCTACAAAACAAAAATACAATACGGATTTTTTTTGCTGTTTTTTATTTTTGTAAAATACAAGACATTTGTGACAACTTCAATTGTATTAATAAATTTTATTTTTGCAGGCAAAAAGAATTTTCCCTTGTTTCGCTGGGCTGGAAAAAAAAATTCGCTTACATCGGGCGTAATGACTTTGGCTATAACTATAAGCGAACGCCGGAAAAAAATGTCTGTAATAAAAGTGCTTAAAAAGAAAATATTTTTTTCTTATTGGAAAATACATATGCAAAAACAAATATTTTTTACTGGTTGTAGGGTGGAAAAAATAGCCGACTTTTGGGTTTAACTGATGTTTTGTGGTAATCGTTACGCTTAACATTTTACTTCCCATTTTCCCTACAACCAGTGAAAGTCTAAAAAACATAATGCGAAAAATTCATACTTGAAATTTAATTCTTTTTTGGGAACGCCACATTAAAAAATTATTTAAAACCCAAAAACCCGATTTACAAAGTATTTTTGGGGAAACCGTTGTGAAACTTATTTCAGCCGAGCAGAAAAACCAAAACGATCGGGGAAACGGACAACTTGAAAAGAAACGAATAGTTGAAAAGCTCAAGAAAGAATGTTTTATAAGATGACACTTTTTTGGGGGGAAAAATGCGGCTTGATGATTAAAAACCAAACCTGATAAAACCCTGAATAACTTTTTCCAGAACCCGTAGACACAATTTCGGGGCTTAAGGTAATGCACAAAACAACCCCCTTGCCTAACAATCTGTACACTTTGGGGAAAAAACCTAACTAAAAAACAAAAAGAAGACCTAAATAGTTAAAACCTTAAAATGCTTTAATATTAACTTTGATACATAAAATTCTAATAACAGAAAAACAAAGGGTCTTTAAATAAGAGACTTTCGAAACACCTTTCCGCTTTTCCCCCGCAACGACACCCTAGCCCATCCGAAGCGGTGAAAAAAACGAAAATTTTTGAATGAAAAATCCATTGAAATATTTTAAGAAATAGCATGTGAAGGTTTTGATTGGAGAAACGAAAGAGATGTAGTATATACCTTCGTCTATTTTCTTCGCAGAAGAGTTTGGCCCTTCGGGAAGTCATTGTTTTATGTTTTTTGACTTTACAAGGAAACTACGTCGGATGGCGTCCCAGGGGAAACGCTGCGATAAAAACCCCAACATGCCCTTTCCGGGTTTTTGCGGAAATTCCCCGACTCCCCCAGTGGCTTGATACAGAAGACAACTCAATTGTAAAAAAAAAAAGTCACACTCTATAAATAATCCAATTCGCTACGGAAAGTAAGAAAAGTTTTATCCTTATTTCCACCCCGGTCTTTCAAACATACTGGGGTCATAAAGTGTTTTGTGTGACGTACAGCCTCTACCCCCTTCCCGAAAGGTATGTGACTTCGGAAAACAACGATGCTTTTAAAAAAAAGGGGCGGTGTTGAAGTAAAAATGTAAAAAAGGGTTTTCCCAAAGGGCCGCAATAAGACAATATCCCCAAATAACACCGCTAGATCACAGAGAAAATTTCTTTTGGGGCATCTTTTTTAAAAACTTAAAACTGCTTTTTTCCCCTGCAAAAAAATTGTATAAGAAAATATAGGAAAAATGAAAAGCAAGGGTAATGTTTTAATGGGAACATCATACAGTTTATTTTAGTAAATTTGCACTTTTACCTGGTTCAAAATTTAAATAAAAAAAAATTTAAAACCCACAAGTAAACTGTTTGAAATTACCCCGAGGGCAAAAAATTTTAAAAGAAAAAGATAACAAAAATTCTAAATATTTAAAAAAGCTATAGGTTGAAAACCCCCAAATTACACTCAATTTTGGGAATTGGAAAATCATATGCTATATTGTACTGAGGGCTGTCGATTTCAATCAGTTGATGTGTAAATTATTCAAGCTTTACAAAATGGTCCTATGGAAAAAGCCCAAAAAATTTTTTTTCCCCTTTAATGATTGCCCACAGACCGCGACCAAAAAAGTTTTTAAAAAGGGAAAAATACTTTAACCCTAAAATATTTTTATGAATGAAAGTTTTTTAAAATCCCTGCCAGGATTAAATTTGCTGTGATCACCATATTGGTAAAAAGGGCAACAACACAGAATAAAATGTGCGTATTTTTACCAAAACGTGCGTACGCAATCTGAAAATAATTAGAATTCAAACATAATTCTAACACTTAAAAATTTTAAAGGAAATTTCAGAATAAAACACGCCTTGTGAGAACAATGTAAGAATTATATTTTACCAAAACTTACAAAACAAAAAAATGAACATGTACTTGAACAACTGCAAAAGCTAAACAAAAACGAAAACCAAAACCCTTTCCCAAAATGTTTTGTTGTTTTTTTTTTTGGTTTTTTGAAAACACGATTGCCTTGAAAATTATACTATTGAAAAGCATACCTGTGGAATTTTTTTTGCTCCTGGTGCACTTTTTTTGAGTGTATACCAGCAGGGCAATATAGCATTGATATACTATTGCTAGCGTGTAGAATAAGATCCAGATATCCAACCTATGGGAAAACATAAAAAAAAAATGAAATTTTTAGTACCACCAAGAAAAATTTTTAAATGTAGCTAAAAAATTTAGCGATATTTTTTTTACTGTCGTTATGGTCACGTCAGAAAATATAAAATGGCTTCTTTAAGCTGCACGTAAGCCCCCACTAAAAAGCAACAAGCGTATAAATCCGACGACTATTGTAAACTGTATAAAAATAAAAACTTTTTTTTAAAATTTTTTTGAAAAGTAAAAACCAATGCCAGTCAAACTGGGAGTAAGATTAGCAACTCTCGCGCTTCAATTTTTAACCATACTTGACACTTTTAGCCAGAAAATAGTCAAAACAATACCAAGTTTAAAAACCCTCGCATCTTTGAGTTTTCCTTCTATTCTTGTGCCGTATCACACAAATATTTCGGGACGGTAAAAAGGTATCCCATATTTTTTTTTTAAAATTTTTTGGTTTTGGTATGTGTGAGCAACTGAGGACTACTTTTTTAAAAAAAAAAAAAAAACAAAAACAAGCGCAACGGTTCAGAAAAATTTGAACTTTAATTCACTTTCAAAAAAATTTTAGGGTTACAGTGGGTTAGGGTTAGGGTTTAAAAATTGGTCCACCCTGGGCAAACTTTTTTTTACATAGAGTTGTATACGGAAAACCTTTAAAAACCACTATGCACGGCTTATTTCTGTGGCCTCTACCAACTTGTTCAAATCGACCGGTTATGACTAAAAATTTGATTTTCAGGTGTATCGGTTGAAATAACTCAATAAGCATTGGCATCAGTCCTTTTAAAGGCTTTGAATTTACTTTTCCTTCATTCTTTACTTTGTTTTTTCTTTTTTAGAATAATTAAATTCTAAATCTGCAAGATTTACATTTTCCTGCTTAAATGCATAAAAAATTTTGGAAAAAAGACTGTAAAACTGTATGCCTTTTTTTATTTGAAGAAAAATCAATATAATATAGGGTTTTTTTTAACACGAGATGACGGATGATTAACGATACCCTAAATTTCTTGTTTTAATTTTTTTCATGACTTTTAGGAAATATGCACAACATAAAATATTACCATGCCTACCCATATTTTATGAAAAAGTTTCATAGAATAATTTCCATATTTATCTAAAAATTCTAAAAACGTAAAAAACCTTGCTTCCATTGTTGGATTTTAAAGGGAAATCTGCGGCCATATCACTGTGACTCCATTTACCCCGGGGCACTTACATTACAACCCGCCCCCGCGTCAAATATGACGTCAAGGCATGGAAATCGAAAACAACCGTCTAAAAAACAAAATAAAAATTAAAATTTTTTTTCAAAATCTGATAAATATGCATATGAGACTTCTATTCCAAAAGGCAAATTTATCGAGAAAGTCATGATCACTTAAAGCATCAAAGTAATGTATTCTCCAAAACAGCTTGCAATGGGAAGAAAGCCAAAACTTAAATCCTCGCTTTTTTTAAAAGTAATCACGGACAGAATACTACTAGAAGTAAAATAAAACATTTACACTGTTACGGGTCTCATTTTCAGTTTTCACCCTTTTTACAATGTATACAATCATCAAATAACTTTTACACCCTTTGTAGCCAGCAAAAAAGAAAAAACCCGAAATAAAGTAAAATTTTTTGAAATTTTAATTAAAGGAATTTGGTATTTTGATATTCAATCCTTATTTTATCGATCAATGCCAAGGGCATTGAAAATCCAGAAACCCTAGCAACATAAAAAAGTGCCAATAAATTTTTTTCAATAACGGTTTAATCTGAAATAGAAATTTGAATTTTTAAAATAACACGTTTTATCATAAAACCTATTAAAATGAAATACACAGCTAAAATGCAAATGTACTTTTTCCTGTAAAAATGGATTATTACAATACCAATAATATCAGATGATTAAGAAAACTTTAACTTTTTTTTTACCAATGCATGGAATATCGATTACAAAATAAAAATTTTTAAAAAAGTGACTGATTTAAATTCCATGATTTTTTTTCATAAGTAAAGCGAATGGTGTGGCACCCCCTCCTAAATCAAAAAAACCAAGGCGGGCCCTTTTTTAAATCTTTTGGGTTTTTTTATAAAAAACCCCAGCTTTTTAAATTTTGTGCTTATTAATTGCTTTACATGCCTCATAAATGAAAATTATTGAGAACGCCACAAATGTTATTTGGGGCGATATTGCTCTCCTTATTATTTAAATTAATTAATTTCATGTAGGGGGGGCCCGGGCAAAAGCTGATTAGATTCTTTTTAAAATTTGTTGCAAACAAACAAAAGTCTTTAAAATACAATTCTGTGTAAATTTAAAATAAAATTACCTTTTCCCCTTGGCTGAGAAAAACCAACTTGCCTTTTTTTATAGTTATAAAAGACAATGCCATTCAAATATTGAATTTAAAAGAGACATTAAGTAAAACATTAGTTTTTTATTCCCCTTTTCCAAAAATTTCAACACAATCTACCAAAAAGGTTGAAAGTTTTAACCGACCATATACTTGTTGCTTAAGTTAAAAATAGTAACTTTTTTAAAAAAGAACAATATATCAAAACAGCGATTGCCCGAACAAAAAAAATTTGGTGCTTTCAGTCCCCATTACATCCCCGGGCTATTTTCGAGATAAATTTTTTTGATCAAAACCCAAAACCATACATATCACAAAATGGGGGATATTCACCCTTTTTAAAATAAAACGGAGAAGTAAAAAAAATTCCCATGCTACTAAAACTAATAAAACACCCCTACAATTATAAGACATAGAATCCTAAAAATCCCATGATAAAAACCAAAATTACCTATGGGACAAAAAATTTTTCCAATTTTCGCTTCTTAAAAGGTTTTGCAGTGCCTTGACAAAAACATCATTGGGAAAAAAAAAACAATTTTTTTTTTATCTGGGAATTACTAAAAGCGGGTTTTAAACCAAATGCTTTTGCCATCAATTGCTGTCTTAAATTTCTAAACGTACAATGAATATAATTGTACCCCTTTCAACGATTCCCAAACTGGGGGAAAACCCATTTCCCCCTGGGGGGTTTCCATACCGGGGCCGTTTCAAGTCGGTGGGGGCAACCCCACACAAATTTAACAAAAGCCGCCCCAGTTTTGAAGAAATTTTCAATAAAATTTTGTTAAAAAAATCCTGCTTCACAATTTGTAACCCTTAACTTGTTCTGCTCTACCCTCCAAATATTTCTATTCAACTGTTATGCCATTCATCATACAGTCATTAAACACAAAACTTTAGCCTATGTCCTTTCCAAAAAAAATCCTGTTTTATCACGATCAGCATGTTATACTTTTTTGGGCGGGAAACCTAATAAATTTTTAAAATACTCGCTTTTTTTAATGATTTTAATTTTTTTTGTTCTTTGTTTGCATACCACCACTCAGGATCCACTTCATCAAGGGTTTTAAAAACATATTTTTCCCGTTTTCATAGTAATCGATTTTAACAAATCATTTTCGTTTTTAATTCCCCATTTGCTAAATGTTTGTCAATATTTTAAATTTTCATTCGAAACCCCATCCATCTAAAAATACCGGTATACTTACAACTTCTAAATTCATAAACTAATGGGAATTTTTAGATCAAAGTGATCATATGAAGACATTACAGCTATTTCAATAGTGTCCTGCAAAATCTTAAATGTACCCGGGAAGACCAACCATTACTTTAAAACACGTTAGACAGTACAAATATTTGAATGGATGCTGGAGCAGGCCTTTCTTTAAATTTACTTTAGTTGGGGATGAAAACCCCCCAGACGGTAAAATCCGTATTCAATGATTATTTCAAAATTGACCATTCGCAAAGTATGGGTAGACGAATTATCGAAAACCCGTCCAAAAAGCGGGTAAAGAAAAAAACATTAGAAAATTAACAATTTTTGTTTTAAAACGATAACAACAAACACTAGAATACCGAATGCGGGTCGCGGTGGTCCAAATCCAAGACGGCCCAGTCCAGGACGGCCCAAAAAAACTATATTTTAAAACCGACATAACAAATTTTAAGTTGCTCAACATGGGTATTATATAATTTTTTCAGCAAAGTATTATGTGACTTGTTTTTTTTCGATTTAAAATGCTGGTTTAATTTTTGAAACAATCATTTGTTTATGCCAAATTAAAAAAGAATTTATTATTCAGAAAGGAATGATATTCAAGCAATTATTTTTTGGGCGATTTTTTTAGTATAAATTTTGTTTTCAGTTTGATCGGGCAAAAAATTCACGACCCCGCTTTATGCGTAATTTAAAATAATTTTCCATCACCTTCAATAACAAATGCACGTGCTTAAATTTTTCGGGATATTGTCGTGAAGTAATACACGAAAAAAAAAGACTTAAAAATTGAAGTTCAATTATGTTATTTTGGGAATGTTTTTGTTTTGTTTTTTTAAAAAAACAGTAAAAATTGTTTTTTGTGTTTTCTTGTCTTAAATGTTAATTGCTTTAACTTCGTTTTTTAGTGACGCACCATAACTTTTGGGGCCCCAAAATTTGCGTTATCATTTGGAAAACTTCGATTAAAGTTCGCACAACAAAAAGTGGATTTTAAAACTGTTCGCGAATTAATGCATTTTTGTTTTTTAATAATACTCTATCTTGCCCAAAAAAAAATGAAGGGCACCAGTATTACAAACGTTTATGTTTTTTAACATTTCCGTGTTTTGCTTCGTTTTATAATCAAAAGATTGATAAATTTTATCCTTTGAATCAACCCCCCCATTTTAAACAGGGAAATCGTGGAGAAAATGAAACACCAAAAACAGATGTTTTTTTGTTTATTTCAAGGATAAAGATGGCGCGAGCGAATTTTCAGGGAAGTAAGTTTTAAGCTATTGTATGTTAAAAATTTATTTGAGTTCATATCGACTGTTTTGCCCGTACTTTTCCAAAATAGCCCGGGTTTGAACGTTTTTGACACTAATAAAAGATTTTTCCGCCAGGGCCGGGAAAATTAAAATAAGGGTGCCAGGCGACAGTACAAAGACAAAACCCCACACGCCCTGTATTTGGGCGACAGATCGGCAGGGGAAAAACAAATCACGCGAAAAAAATGGATGCTGGGAACTAGACTGACGCGGTTTGGGGGATCCCCCGTGCGCTTCAGTGACGTCAATCGCGGGCGGCCACCCCTTCCACGCTGACACAGGCCACATTCACTACACTCCCCATTTTTTTAAAAACCCGGTCCGGGGGGGAAAAATTTGGGACTTCCCGGGGTAGGGCTGATGTCGGGGGAACCCTGCTTACAAATTTTGGCCCGTGGGGCACTGTGACCTGCTAACCCAAGTGAAAGGCAAGAGCCTAGCTAACCAAAATGTATAACTGCCTCGTTTTAAAAGTAAAACCCCGGGTACCATTTCCCGGGGGGAAAAAAGGGCTATATTAGTAAAAGCGTCCCAAGAAAACATGGGTAAAATCAATTGAAAAAACAGTCAATAATTATTTTTTGCCTGATTGTCTTTCTTACGTTTAAATGTTTAAAGGGGTGTCTTTAAAAATAAATTAATGTTCTGTTTTGGGAGTTATCTAACTTTTTTATCAAAAAAGTCTTATTTTTGTTCAAAAGAATGTCATAAAACTTCGTACATAAAAAAAAGTTGTCTTAAACTTTTTTAGTCAAGAAAAAGTTAATTTGATTTTTTTCACTTCCAGTAAAATTGGGTAAAACACAAGGACTATTAAAAAAGAGGGTTAAAAAAAGGTTGCTTGGAAACAATTTTAAAAAAAAAAGAACAAAATGAAAAAAAGCGACAGAAAAAAAAAAACATTCCTTTTGGGATGTTCCTTTGTTATTTTATCATTTTTTTTACTTAAATTATTTAAAGAAAGGGGTCATTTTAAAATTCTGCCCCAAAATTTGTTTCAGTTTAGACAAAAACATGGCTTTCCCAAAAAATGGGAATTTTTCCCCGACAACGCTGATTTTTGTTGTCAAATTGCAGATTTTTACTCAGAACATGTCAGTTTGTCAGATTAGCCAAAAATCCCAATTTTGACCATAACGCATTTTGGGCCCAAAACCTATCCTGCACAATATTTGTTTTAAATTTTTTTTTTTTTTTTCAATGGAATCAATTTTCAGCAGTTTTTTAAAAATATTTGAAAAACCGGGTTTTGCACACGTCAGCTTATCATCACCAAAACATATTTTCACCGGGAAAAAACAAACCCACAGTGGTCCGTAAAGTGCAAAAGGGTTTTGGGGATTCTTGGGAACTTCGGAAAATCGTTTGAAAGGTCCCTTTGATGTTGCTAAAAGGTCAAAAAGCATCGGATGTCGAATTTTCCGTTTTGAGAGCTCAGACCCGACATTTCAGAAAATTTTTTAAAAAATTTCGATAATAAATGTTTATTCACGGAACGGAAAGGGCCATCAGACGCTAATACGTTTTATTACGTTACAGTCGCTGAGAGGATATAATTACAGATAATATGATTATTTATCGCTTCTTCAGACATATCAAAGTAATAGTTTTGCAGTATTTTTTTTTTTTAATTTTTAAAATGGGCATTTATTTAAAATTTTATCCATCCCCAGCTTTTTTTTATTTTGACTGGGTATCATAGTAGGTCCCCCCTTTAAAATTATCCGATGACGATACAAAGGTATTTGTTTTTTTGCGTGAGATATCAAAATATATCTCACCGAAAGGGAGACAAATTTTAATATTTCAGAATTTGTCTCCTTTTTCGGGATGAAAAGATATTTCCCAAAAAAAACATTTTTTTTTTTTTATGCTAGTTTGGAAGTCAAAGAATTTTCTGTTCTTTCGTGATTAAAAAGTTCATATAAAACCAATATTTATGACGAAATTCGGTTTATTTAAGCTACCGTGTTACATAGAACTCCCCTAAAATTTCCAGGACACTTAGGCACATTTAAAATCAAAAATTGGTGATTTTTCATTAAATCAAAACCCACGCCATTTGTTTTTTTAAAAAAAAAAACTGCTTTAAATATTTGGAAAAAACCGCCCCGGCTAACAGAGACAGACAAATGCCGGTAATTTAAAAGGGAAACATATTTAAAACTTTTTTGGGTCATCCCTCAGTTTGTTGAAAAAACCCGGGAAACTTGCTTTTTTTTACCCAAAAAAACGCTGAAGGGCGAGAAAAACAACAGAACAAAAAAACAACTTGGAATATCGTAAGTCCTTTGGAAATCAACTGCGAATTTAAAATTTCACAGGATTCAAAAGAAATAGCAGGGAAAAAGATCTAGGAGCTCATAGATATCAAAAGGAGGAAGTTGGAACACTGGCTGGCTTGGAGTTGGGTCTTGGGTAGGAATACTTGCGAAAATGCTGGCATATTACTTAAAGGGTTTATTGAAGTCTGTGATAATTAACTAAGACAACAACAACTAAAGTGCGTCGCCAGTAAACTCACAGTGTGAACCAATGGGAAAAAGTAGAGGGAAAAACACATAATCGTAGCTACATGAATGGCAAGGCCTAGCAACCAAGCTACAAAGGAACTTTATTTCTTTGCAAATTAATTATATAGCAGTTGTTTATATAGGATGTCAGCATTCATGACTCGTGTATGGCTTGAGTATTAGTAAAAACAAGTAATTTAAAGGGAGCAAAGGGACGAATTAAAGAATAATTTCAAGGAGATAATTATCTGGAAAAAAAGAAGTTCGCACTGGAGTGTACAATTTAATCTCTGCTATTTTTCAGTATTTCACCCAAAAACAAAAAAAATCAATTTTCCCTTTTCAATTTATGTGAAAAAATTTATTTTTTTAACTGAACACTTCTTGTTTCCAAATTTTTTTTTTAAAAAATCACCGTCGCTTATTTTGAGCATGTAGTGAAAGTCACTAAACTTTTCAGTTTCTTTTACTTTACGTAGAGGCAAATAAATTATATTTTCCAAAACATCACAACTTATTTGCATATATGTAGGTGTTCTTGACTTTATACACAATACAATATATATTTTTAATGTAAAGGGTAAAACCAAAAAATTAAGCAAAAAGTATCAAGAAATTAAAACTGTTGGGTTTTTTAAATTTCTGAGTAACTTAAACGATGTTGATTTACGGAACTGCTATACCAACAATACGACGATTCATAAATTTTTGAAAAAAAAACGTTATAAATTTCTCATTAGACAAAAATAGAAGAAAAAAATGAACGGGAAAAGAATAAAAAGAGCTTTGATTTTCCATCCGTTGTTTATGGAAAAAAAACGAACAACAAACTTACTTTTGTTCCGACTGAAACTAAATATCTTTGAATATTTAAACATCCGACGACAGGAAAAAACGACCCAAAAATATTTTCCCTTTGGAAATGTGTAATTTGCGAGTAAGGCACAGGAAAACTGGGAGGGGGGAGAGAAAGGTACGTTTTTTTAAATAAAAGAACAGCAAGATTTCCACTTTGACGAAAAAAGGGGGAAAATTAAACAGACCC
>NW_026462147.1:0-20577 GCF_021730395.1 Mercenaria mercenaria | reverse complement strand
CTACTATTTTTCTCCCCATTTAAAAACATGTCGATACGTAAACCAAGATATTTGAAAATACTTTAAGAATGTATTACATGACCGTTACACACAACTTTAAATAAAGAAATTTTCTTGAGCTTCCTAAGAGAACCAAACAACATACACTCCGTTTTACCACGATGTAGGGACAATCTATTATCAATTATAACCATGTAGAAGGGATGTAGGGACAATCTATTATCAATGAACCATGTAGAAGGGATGTAGGGACAATCTATTATCAATGAACCATGTTGAACAATTTTCCATAACTGTGCTTAATTTTTCTGAAATAATGTGGGGATCTTTATGGGCAAACAATATCGCACTGCCATCAACATATAAGCTTGCAGTCTGAATCTATACACATTGGCATGTCATTTAGGTAACAAGAAAGAGTAAAGGCCCAAGGATACTTCCTTGGTGGACTCTACATAAGACATCGGCAGATTTGGATGAAACTTTGTTAATATTAACTATCTGAGTTCGTCCAGTAAGATAAGATTTAAACCAATTCATTGACTGAACACCCATAGCTGTAAGCTTGTTACAAAGGATAGTATGATTGACGGTATCAAACGCCTTTTGAAGATCAAATAAAATAATGCCAGTATATAAACCTTTAGAATTATTCTGTTTAATATAGTCTTAGACTATATGTTAGACTCTAACAGATGTATAAGGCAGGTATCGGTAGAATATTTGGATCTGAAACCTGAATGAAACTGGTATAAAAGGGAATTCTTATGTAAGTATTCAGAAAAGTTACTGATTATATACAGAACGCTCCAGAATTTTAGAAACAACACTGAAAATATTTACAGGTCTATAGTTACCTACTTCAAGAGGGGAAGACTTTTTATAAATAGGTCCAACCCTAGCTGTTTTCATGCCGTCAGGAACAATTCCGGAATCAATAGACATATTTACAATGAAAGTAATAGGAATCTTAAAGACATCTGCCCCATTTTTAATAAACTTATAGACGGAATACCATTTTAACCCGTGCTCTTCAAGGCATTAAGCTTACCTTTTATGGACAAATTTTTCTGAGACACGGTTTATTCTAAAACAAGTAGGTTCATCTGTATTTCCATAAAATGATCTAAAAAATTTCGAATTACTTTGCTTAGGAGACCTATGACAACAGTTGGTTTTGTTTTCGATAAAAACAGTTCTATGAATAAAAATTCATCAGACTGTTCACATAGGCCTACTTCGTTTCGAACATTAAATGCATAATCATTTCGGATATGCATGCATAACCCTCCATAGTATTTTTGCTCGGCAGTCTGTCAAGTCTCTTAATGTGATGTATCAAGTGCACTTTATATGAGTCTTCGACTGGCAAGCACTACAAGACACCGCTTTGCTGGTAGCTGTGACTCCTTTCTTTTAGACAGTGCATGGATACTTTGCTTGCCGCTGTCTATAAGAAGTAACTTTTCCGCTCCAGGTCCAGGGTTTGACTGTATGTCACCACATTTGAGAAGGCAAAGAACAAAAATACTACTAATACTTGGACGAAAGGTAGCGGACAGTTTCACGGAGCATACATCTTGATCATAGTGATGACGATATATGGTTATATGTAGAGATTGTGTGATCAATAGTCCACTAACTAGGTATCGGTAGAGTAATTCAAATGATTAGTTCAAATGTTTGCAGTCTTAATGGTGTTTAACATAAACCAACATTTTATGAAAATGATTCATTTTTCTAGGTCATGTAATTTTGAGCTATTAGCATCACATACAAAAATATCGACTATTTCGGCTATTTCAAGGCCATTACTCTGTAATAAGTGCAAATATTCTCAAGAAGAATACCAATGGTGCAAGGTCACATTATGATACAGACTCAAGCAAGGTTTCATGAATTTACATTAAATATTTTTTGAGTTAGGCGAAAATGTGCATATTTACTATTTCAGGGGCTATAACGCTAAAAATAGGGGACGGAGTCAGACGAAAAATAGGAGGTGCGCCAGTTAATATAATGATGAAGACTTATGCAAGTTTTCAACCATTTATATTAAATACTTTTTAGCTAGGTGCGTCACAAGGTGAAAATGTGCACTTTTGACTATTTCAGGGGCCATAATTGCAAAAATAGTGTGGGAAAGCCAGACAAAAAAAAAACAACAACAAAAAAACGGGAGGTTCCCAAGTTCATATCATGGTAAAGACTTATATAAGGTTTAATCAATTCAGGTGAGCTATTGTGACGGCTTGATGTCCGTCGTGCGTCAACAATTTCTAAAAAAATCTTCTTCTTAAAATCCACTGGGCAGAATTACACCAAACTTCACAGAAATGATCCTTGGATGGCCCCCTTTCAAAATTGTTCAAAAAATTGAATTCCATATAGAACTCTGGTTGTCATGGCAACCGAAAGGTCCAAAACCACAGGGCCTAGGGCTTTGATATCTAGTATGTAGCATCATTTAGTAGTCCACTACCAAATTAGTTCAAATTATCCTCCTAGGGTCAAATATGGCTCCGCCCCTGGTGTTTTTTTTTATAAATACATGTACTTATATAGGGAAAATTTTGAAAATCTTCTTGTACAAAATTAGTGGCCTAGGACTTTGATATTTGGTATGTAGCATCATCTAGTGGTCCTCTACCAAGATCGTTCAAATTATCCCCTTAGGGTAAAATATGTCCCCGCCCCTGGGGTCCCAAGCTTTACATATATAGGAAAAATGTTTAAAAATATTCTTGTCTGAAACCACAACACTTAGACCTTTCATGTTTGGTTTGTAGCATTGTGTTAGGTTATGGTCCTCAACCAAAATTGTTCAAATTGAACCCTATGGATGAAAAGAGGCCCTGCCCTGGGGGTCCCAAGTTTTATATAGACTTATATATGTAAAAGCTTTAGAAATGTTCTTGTCTGGAACCATACGACCTAGGCTTTTGATATTTAGTATGATGCATTGTCTAGAAGTCCTCTACCAAATTGTTCAATTTGTGCCCCTGGGTATAAAGAGGCCCCGCCTTAGGGTCACTTACTTTTTATATGGGTTATAGAAAAAAATACTTACAAAATCATCTGATCCTATTTCCTGTCAGAATAATTTGTATATTTGATGTATTGCTAACGTAACACATAAGCACAGATAGTACTCGACTCCCTTTTCATGCTATCTTTGTTATAATCATTGTTGAATTGCTGTTAATAATAGACTTTGGGTCATTTCTGGCTAATTTGGGTTCATTATGTTGATAGCTGGATTTCAGCATCACACACTATGTCATATACAACAGTTCAATGGAACCAGATATTTGTTAGAGCAAGTACTTCTTGTAAAACGCTATGTTTAAATTTGGACCAGTCAGAAACATGTTCTAAAATAGCATGTCTGCTGAGGTAGATGGATGACAGAGAGGGCATTCAGTATACAGCGGCTGAAGAAGACACATCGAGGATTCAACTAAAATCTAGTAGCTTGATAAGGAGACTATTGCAGTTACCCTGTCATGGCGGATATATCATTTAAAAAGAAGACGTTTAAAGTTCATAGCCTAAAGAAGAGTTGCAGAATTTCAACAAAGTTTCGAGCTATAGGGCCAGTGCATAGGAGTTTTATTTTAAAGGTAATTGAATGCTATAGACGATAGCAAATATAGGCTGAGCATCGGAAAGCTGAGACAGAGACCCAAAGTTTGTTAATCTACTGAGATAGTAAGAAAGTTCCAGCTTATAGACGGTTCAGCATTACTGGTGAAGTACAGCCAAGGCATCGGAGATATACCTATATTGTAATTGAATGCTATATATGATAGCATATAGGCGCTGAGCATCAAGGAGTCAGGTCAATGATATAGAGTTGAGAGAACAGAGGCCGAGCATCTATGCGACAGGACTCATATGTTGTTGATTCAAAGACATTTGTCTGACGGGAAATTTAACTAAAAAGACCAGTCAAGTATAGAGTCTCCAGCCTATGGGAGTTGAGCTAATAGAAACTTGTTAGTTTGAAACATTTTGTAATTTGCCTGATCTCTGAAATTGTCTAGCTCATAATTAGGACCATTTAAGAATCATTAGTTACTGTATACTTAATAATATAGGCAAGGTAGTCAGAGGTAAATTCTGTATATTAGGTGTTTGGTCTCACCAGCTATACGTTTTAACAAAGGACATTCTATTTCTTTTGTCAGCTAGTCTAAGACACAGTAACCTTTGGGATAGGACCCATAAGACCCATTTCATTGTTCAATATACTAAAGGCGTAGACACTTCCCAGGGTCATATAACCAGTATCCTGACATTTCCAATAAAATCTAGAAAGTTGATCCCTCGATAGCACCGAGAACAGAGCAAACAGTGAAAATTGCAGACTCGGTTTGATTGAGTCTGTTCATGAGCAGTAATTGCAATTGCAACACTGCCCACGCCCCCTAGCACCGGCTTAAGCAGTATTCAATTTTCAAATCTAAATGAGTTAATTATAATTACCTGATGACCCCAAGTAATATGACGTCACTTGACTGTGACCTACTGACCTACTTTCTTGCCTTGAAATTTTGATGACATACACAGTTTTGCACAAATCTTAAAACTGAATTTCATTGACCATGAATGTGACCTACTGACTTCCTTAATATTTTACATTTGGAACATGCATCTCATATTACTCAGGTGAGCGATCTAGGTTCATCATTACCCTCTTGTTAGGAATATGTAGAACTGTTGACTCACCTATGCGTCGGAGTCAAATTCGGCGCCGTGTTGGTGTCCCGGTTCGGTTAAGTTTATGTAAGCTGGAATCTCAGCGGAATGGATCGAAACTTCACACACTTATTCCGCCAAAAATAAATAAATAAAGAAAGAAATAAAGAAAGAAAGAAAGAAAGAAAAATCATGCCAGCTCACTGACAGATATATTAACCCTTTAGAAAACATATTGATTTAACATTTGGTCTTTACCAATGTCAAACAAGTAAATTATAAAAATGAACAGAGACAGTTTTTTCTTATCCCAATGTCATATTGCAATACTTTAAAGCAAGCAATAACAATTCGTATTTTATTGTTTGTAAACATTGTTGAATAGAAGTTACGGTAATGTAAAAAGCGGGAATTTAAATGACTTCATGATCTTTACATGTTGGTTTGTATGTAAGTTTATTTATATTCACCGGCGGTACCGGTAACCATATTGGCGACTTTTCAAAGGCGTTGTCAGCAATTTAAGAGAGGAAGTTGTGCAAGATACAGAAGAGGCTCCAGTTCCAGACAAAAGCTCTGTAGCGCATCTCTCTCTACTATAACACCATTGTTAATCATTCCAGTTAGAAGAGTCGGCTACCGAACTCATGACCCCAGGGTCTGAGTCAGATAGTGTTATATTACTATATTGCCTATATTGCTATATTTCGATCTTCTCAGATCGTTCAGCACGACTTTTATGTCGTGTTATTGGTACTGTTTAGTTTCTCAACATGACCATTTCGGTCTGGGTGGTTCCAATACTCCCGCTTTCAAAGCCTTGGGTATTGTATAATTACCCCTTGGATATAGTACCTGCTTTTAATTTTGTCTTTTGACAGTTCCTGTGATACCCAGGCTCCATAACGGTTACCTCAGATCCCCTTCCTGAATTCCAGTTTGTTTAGTTATGCCCATTGTTTTCTCATTTAGGGCAAACCTTTTACTTTATCTGGGGACCAAACGCCGCTCTTCATGGAATTACACGCTTCAACACGTGTATCATTGAAGATTCTATGTTCACCGCCGTTTGAATACATCTGCGGATGTCTCTAAGTTGCTTTTTGTACTTTTAGCATGTGTAAATATTGAGTTCTGCTCAACCCGGGGCTAGAGGGCGTGGACGGTAGCATGCATTTCCACTACCGTCCATGAACAGGCTCAATGAAACCGGACCTGCAACATTTTCGTTTTTGTCGTGTTGAGCGACCTGTGAAGTTTCTACTTTTTCTATTTTACTATAAAAGTGTCTTATCTTCTGATTCATGTATTTCATTTAACCTTATTTTGCTCTATCTTCTTAAACGCACTTTAAGAGTAATTCTTTTTTTTACAAAATAATTGGCATTTATGCTCTATCTCTAAATGATTTTTATCAATTTCTTAACATCGCTTTCCAAAGGGCAAAGTGAAGACCATTTGTACAATTGTATCACCCATCTTTACCAGCGTTTACAATTTAGTTTGATTTAGGCTACATGGAAAAAAATTATGATTAGCTGAATCTGAATCTTTAAACTCAATTTTTACGGAAACAACAAATTGATGGACTATTTAAGAGTAAGGCGACGTAATGAATTGACAGACACAATGTCGTCCATCAAATAGTCACGGAGAACATACGCCCTGCCCGAGGATCGAACTCACGACCCCGCGATTCGTAGATCAACGACGTAACGTCAAAAGTTGCGACCCATGCTAAAATTCTTGAAGTGATATATATAAATGTAAAGTTTTAATGACTATTCATGCATATTTTCTTGAAAAAAAATATCAAATATACGGCAATAATTAGGCCTGTAGAAAGTATAAAACAGTTATTGTTTAATCAACAGATATATGGAATAACAACAACAATTGCGTGAAACAACTGACAAAAAGTGAATGTAATTTGTAACAATTTTTAAAACAAACATGGCCTTTTAAGGAAATTATGCTTTTTTACGTGTGCCTGAAATTGCGGGAAATTTTGTTGCATGCTTTTGTCACTGAACGTGATAACGTGTGTGAAGTAATTTTGACGGTTTTTGTGAATACGTTTAAAAAACAAGATGGATGGGTTTTTTCCGCGGACCGTTTAGTTATGTAAAGTTCCATAAAATAATACAAAATTAAGAACATGTGAGCTATAAAATGCTGAGAAAAAGTCAGTATCTGATATAATGTAACTATTTTCAGATTATTTTACTCCGCTGTTTCACAGTAGCTATATAACAACGCTAAGCTAAAAATTAGCATTTTCTGTTGTTTTGTAGTTACAGGAATACAAATTCTTAAAATTGTCACGTTTCCAATGATTAAACATATAAAAAATTAACCATGTTTTGTAACTGCGATAACAAAAAAAATAACTGTTTCCCTTTTTTGTATTTTAACAAGTTTGATCAAATTCGCTGACTTTTCTCTCTGTAAAATGTAGTCTAACTATCTAAGTTTGAAATGCGTTTAAAGATGATATTTTTATCTACAAAATGAATAAGTTAAAAAAAATTGTCACACTTTGAAAAGAAAATGAAACGTCATATACTTTTATTTCTGTCCTCTTTTTATTCAGTAACGGCAAAATTCAATGAATATACCTACAATGATAATAATCTGCCTTTATGTTTAAAAATGTGTGGATTTTCAAAGAGAACCATAAAAATGATATGTTTATTTCAGATGGTTACCGCGGTCATTACTATCCCAAAACAGATCTCTGTCATACAAGATGATAAATAACAAAAAAAAGCGCACTAATTCAAGTTTGAATAATGTGTGTTTGTTTAAAGAAAATTGATTGCAAACTCACTATTCGGTTACCGGTTTATTGACACGAAACCATTCTTTGACAGTGTGGGTGGAATCTCACAGTTATAAAAGAAACACAAAAACTTACAGACAAGAAAAATGTACTTTAACATTCAGGATGTTTAAAATGTATAAATTGTACTGTTAATAGGTTTTTATTACATTTAAATGACACTTTTAATATAAAATATGGCCATTGTTTTTTTATAATATAACAATAAACAAAAAATATGCCTGAAATAAAATAATAGCATTTAGACGCCCCTTTTGAATTATGTGTAAAACTAATGATTTACTTTCTTGATTTTGACGTCGTTTTTATGTTACACTAATGGGTTTGCAATTTTTGACGTTTACGTCCAACGTTGCTCTACCTACTGAGGCTAACACGGGCGGGGCATCTGTCATTGAAAATGAAAACTCAATCCTAAAAGGAAAATCTGTTGCATGAAATGATGCTGTTTCTGTCTGCTGTCCTATACGACAACCAAAAATAATGAAATGGCACAGAAACAAAGCCTGAAATAAATAAATTACTATGTCGGGCAAAACATCAAATCGAAATATATAACGCACAACACAAAGGCATAAAAACGATCTGCTTCTTCTGTCATATAAGGTACTAATTGGTAGATGTGTATCTTAATTAGATAGAAGCACAGAGATCACGATCATAATGCTTACACCTTTCTTCGGAGCTCATTCATCCCTCCATCCCTGTATATGAAATAAATTTTTAACATTTGTCCTGCCTTACTCGAATTTAGAATAACAGTGGCAGATAGTGACTTTGTTTATTCCACCGAATCCGACAAATGATAACTCCTTGAAGGTTGCCATATGAATTAATCTTTAACATTTTTCAGTCTGAAATGTGTACCATTGTTTGATAGATTTTAAGTGACTTACAATGTCAGGTCAACTGATCTAATAACGAAACACGTAACAACTTCATTATATTGAAAACACAAATGTTTCTGCTTCTTAAACCTCCCCTTGCAAATGATTACGGGTACAAGCAAATGTTTGTTGTTTGATGTTAAATTACACGATATGTATTTGTTTGATGTTTCTATGCCGAGATGTCATTTGGAACTACAAAGCATGACACCAGGGTAGTAAGAACCTTTTCAAAGTGTTGTATATTAAATCTAAGTCAGGTATGGCAATTAACGATAGTGGAAGGCAGCACCATTGATTCTTAAGCTTTTTTCTGTGCATCATTTATTCCTACATTGAAGATAATGACTTTATTGTCTCCGAGGTAGCTTGGCATACTGAAAGGGTTCTCATTAGCATTCAAAATAACTGGAATGTGTGAATATAACCAATGTTTGGCTACATCCGCTTTCGTCACTTCCCATTTTATCGCAAGCACGTAGTTCGTATCTAGACAGGACTTAATAGGACTTTTGTTATCAATATATGTAACTGTTCGCTATAAATATGATTTACAGAATGCATTGAAAGGTGCTAGGAACATCATTTGATTTCGTGTCAAGATACCTCAATGAATTATGGTAGCTGAGCTCAGATCCTGTTATATGGTTTTCAGCTTAAAATTTTAAAATCATCGTCCCTGTAACGAATGTTCCTTGAAACATGAAATGAAACCAAGCAAAATATAGCAAAAATAAATTCAGATAGATTGCTTCTCATGTAATTGAGATGAGCTTTTTTCCGCCCCCGACACACATAAAGGTCATTTTAACAGGGTATAGATAAATTGCCGTTTACTATTTCTATCTTACATTTTTTGCTGGAGACATCAGCACCTAAAAAAGACAATTTATTGGAGATGAGATTAATTGGTTTCTTGCATACCAGACAGATTCCGGTATTTTTTTACCTGTGCTGGAATAGGAACAATCCATTTTTAACACTCCGGGTTGTAAGATGACCTCGTGCTTTATATAACGTTTTACGAACTACATATATGAAAAGGATTATGAGTTATTTATATTTTATTTAAAAAAACGGTAATAAAAATGCAATACCTTGACAGTTCCTCTTTGTTTTCCTGATAGTGCATTTCTGGATCAAAACACTTAGGTGTCAATAATACATAACGTAATCACTGCAACTGAACAAAACAAAGCCAAACTAAACATTGTTATTACGTGTTGAACGACATGACGTCTTTTCCCAGTTACGGACGTTTGCTTTCCCCGCCGCTTTTTTAAATACGCTGCTATAAAATAGTTCTTAAAAGGAGCCGTTCGATTGATTTTATCTTATTATAATGTAAGTATAAATTCTTGATATCGGTATGCAAGAGAAGGAGCTGTCACGGGTTAGAGGGTGCAGATGGGAATATCCGGCTCTGCGGTAACTGTGTAGCGGTAACTCGGCTGGTGCCTCGTTACCGCCTAAACAGTTACCCTCGAGGCCGGAAGTTCCACTTTGCACCTACAAACAGTTTAAAGAAGCTTATACAACTCAGAGCGGGATCTGTTTAATAATAGTGAGTTAGTATATCAAGAAACTATGGTAATGAAATTCTAATGCATGTTTGCATATATCTCCTACGAAAATTGCGTAGAGTAAAATTTCACCACTTTGCTACAAAAAGCAGCTTTAATGGCATGGCCCTTGTGACTCCAGGGTCCTATACTCTTACTTAACTTAAAGCTATACTGTGCCTGAAGGGCGGATGGACCCCTGAAATAAACGTTAATACTGACTGACTGACTGAAAAATTATTTGGATATCTTGCCACATAATGTAGCTATAACTTTTTGTAAATTTGAAACTTTGAATTACTCTTTAACCTATTTGAGAAGAAAAAGACTGTACAACATTGAACGTTTGGGAAGGAAAATGTAGACTTGTGACAAGCATTTCCATTGGTGATGAATTTCATTTTCTATTTGTATGTGGCTTTTCAGTGCCAGTAAGAAAAAGTTGATGTCCAAAGTATTATTTTTAAATCATCCGAGTTCATTCAAACGAGATGAGTAAGACAAACTGCTAAAAACTAGCATTATTTTCAAAACAATTTTGTCTAAGTTTAAATAATGTCATTTCGCCATATAAAATATAACTGATCTCAAGTTGGATGCACATTTGTAAACTCTTAGAAACATTTGGAAACATAAAACTTTTTTTTTAGATATACAAAAATCGCTTTGTTGTTTTATACACATAGCATTGTCTTTGTAAATTAACTGGTTTAATAGTTAATCAATGTTTTCATCACATGCATAGGATAGCCCTGATGTAGAAATAAAATTTGAAACCTGAAACTAGAAACCGCTATTAAATATCACTGGCACTAGAACTCAAAATTTAGTTTTGAGTGTCTATGAACAGAAATGTATACCTAATTTTTAATTTATTATGAAAATATCTAAATAAAGGTGCGTTCTTAAAATATTACGTCCCTCCTCTGTAACTTGTATGTATTTGGAGATATAGATATCTAACGCAAATATTACATGAAATGGAAATGTATTTTTTTTCCGATGTTTCAGAGAAATGAAAGATAGACGGCACTTATAAACTGAATTTCGCTCGATTCATGGATTTGCCGATCCTATTTTTGTCGGTCCTTTCACATGAACAAACGAAATAATATATTTCGTTTATCAAGTACATGTAAGATTAAAATATCGTTCACTCTTAAAGCAGTATCTTACATTCACCTCATCATATGATACTCGTTAAAACATTGCACATGGTGTTTATTCGTGAAAGGTATTTCAATATTAACAAATAAGATCGAAGTCTCAATATTGAAAAAAAAAAAAACAACATATTGAAAAACAATTCAATTAAGACAATAACATGTCCGCTGACGTCATTATTACTTTCGACGACGTCTTTGAAGCATTTGTTTGGCATCTTTTTGAATTCTCCGGTGGCAGCGAAAGTGTTAAAAAAGCGTAACGCATTTTGTAGTTTTATACTTGTACTGTGTTACATATGAACGCAAAATGATTTTACAAGTACAAGACAACACATACTTACTAGTTTCGATTTTTATTCTTCGTCGAGATATAACAACTTTCAACTAGCAAACATTCTAACAAAGTTTCATCTAGAATTCAGTCACAACTGTTTGCCTTTTAGGGTGTATCACCAAACTTTTCCTTTGATTTGGACCAGTGACCTAGTTTTTGACTGCCCAAATGACCCAGATTAAAGCTGACTTAGAGAGCATTAAGACAACAGTCTGACCAAGTTTGACGACTTGTAATTTTGTCATTTTTAACATTTCCGTAGCACACTATTTTCTTTTTTTTTTTTTGTTTTTTTTTTAAAACTAAGATTGAGACAATTTGCTCAAGCCACTGAACTTTTTTAGAAAAGCAATACGCCTTAAGTATATATAAATAGAAATGAGTTACCGGTTTTTAAACATGCGTGCTAAATCAATAGCCAAAAAGCGTTTTTTTCACGCTAGAAATATTCAACAGATATAAAATTCATGAATTAAATTATAACACAAAAATGTGTTTGTAATTGTCATATTTTTCTCATATGATTAAAATACTGGTGTTGAAAGTAAATGAACGTCTACCAATGTGCGTTAAAACGAGGAAAATTGTTGTGAATACGTGAAAATTGGTGAAAGCAGTAACTGAAACAAATCGACAATGGATTGGGACTTTTTGAGGCAAATTCAAAGGATAGAACAAATATAGCTTACTAGGTATGTATTGGTGAATTAATAAGGTAGTGTTTCATTTCGAGTGTTTACTTTGACTAACCTCATTAATTAGGTTTCAGTGTGATTGTGTGACTGTACTGTCTATGTGTATTAAAATATGTAAAATGAATTGCGCAATATATAATTTCTATAGACATATCCTGTAGCGACAGGCCTTGATAAACAACTAAATTTACCGGTGTACGAATAAATTATGTCTAGTTTATTTATGTAATCTAATCCGTATAAATGCATATGCTGGCTTAATATTACCCAATTTATATATAGCTATCAAAGTAGACAAGTATCAAATGTAACTGTGTTTAAATGTCATAAGATGTCTTGTGGGAGATCAGAAAGAATAAGTAAACATCAAGAATGATTAAAAGTTATTTTCGCGACAATTTTTTTGAGGAAAATTGGCGCAAGTGACATGCCTGTCTTAAAATGCCACGAAACATCGAACAATTATTTTCATCAAGTGAAACTTGGTATTTTCCCATGTTAATATAATAACAAGAAACTTCCATTATATTTTTTTTTATTTATTTTTTATTTTTATATTTTTTTTATTTTTATTTACAAATACAGACAAAAAAAAGCCACTTTTCTGATCATGTCATCAACTGACCACATACACGTACCGAAATGATTTATTGAACTATTTTTTCCTTCAGATACGAAATTAAAATATTTAAATGCATTGAGAATTCATGGTTTGAATTTTTAATCAATGGGCGGCTTAGTTTGATGTTAAGAAATGCTAGCGACAAGTGCCTGACAGGAATATTGGTTTTAATCTGCGTAATGATCATGGCCTTTTTTAACGAAATTTTTTACATACAAAACTATTTTTGTCACAGGCGATTATTTATATTCGAGTTCTAAAGCTTTGATTATAGCACGCTGAATAAATACTTAGGTAACCATACGCCAGATTTTAAGAAAAAATATGTAAAATAACAATTTTTCCCCCCCCACAGTTATGCAGTAAGTTAAAATAAATTTCCATTCCTTATGTCCAGCGACAAATTTTTTTTATAACCCGTAAATTGAAACATTACTATCATTTTTACTGATTTCCTGTCTGAAAGCGATTAAAAAACTCAGCGTGTAAAAGGGTATGTTATTAGTAAAATGTGCGTTGATGATTTTTTTTTTGTCATACAATTGTCTGGACCAAACTGATACAGTTAGTGAAATTACGCATGATACAAGATTTAAATACCAGTTTGATTAAATACAACACCGGTTTTTTTCTATATGAAAAAGAAACCCTCAGTTTTAGAGAAAAGAGCTAATTAGTGACATTCTACACAATTTTTAAAATCGTTCCATGTCACAGATAACAGTAACTGTTTTTGTGATGCAATTTTTGTAATTTCATAGTCCATAAGATAATATCAGTACTTTATCTCCATTCATGAAAAAAAAGCGGTTCATAATTGAGATAACATGTAGTCTTAAAAAATGCATTCAAATAAAGATATATATCCGTAAGATTAAAGAATATTGGCAAAACAGCAAAACATCTGCTTTTATGTACAAAATCTGTCAATAGCCGATTCATGTTTTATCATGCAAACATTATATAGTATATATTATTCTTTGTACCGTTAAAAACCGATAATTCATTATTTTTTGAATAGTAGACATTTGTATAATAGTGAAACAAAACATTGAACAATACAACGATATTTTAAGAACACAGAAGATCGGTCCTCACGAGTTATCAAAACTGTTTTATTATAGTTAAACAATAGAAATTTCCACACACTTTGCGCCGGCGTGGTTCTCAAATGTCGTTGATTTTGATCAGTTATATCAGAAATGGTAACCTCCTAAATAAAACTTGTAAGAAATAGTGGCCCTACGTAATTACAACCTGATTTGTCCCTGGGAAGGTATTCATTTTTTACAATCGGACGTAGTTGTTCAAGTGCAATAATAATTTTAAAAGAAAATAAGAAAAGAAAAAAAAAAATAGCTTTGAATATGTCTTCAATAATTGTTCTTAGTAGCTGGTTTAAGAAGCCAGAGCTTACAAATATTTGTTAATTTCACATTTGGCAGAATATTTATTTATTGTAAAAGGGATTATCGTTGCTAAAAGGCCAGTCAGATCAATGGTGCCTTGAAGCTAATTACTTGAAATTCTGCAGTTAAAATAGTACTTAGAGTAACCATCTAAAAAATAGTTAAGTTGAAAGAATGGATATTAGACCCCAATTAGGATTGTGGGTGTTTATCGTCAGTTATGTCAGTAACAGTGAGAGATTTCGCTCCATTTTCTCAAACATTGAATCTATTAAATAGAATAATATAATGAATATCAAGATGACATTAGACACTGAATTCGTCAGATAAACCAGAAAGGACTCATAAGAAGTGGTCGAAGTACACTGGATTATCTAAGAAAGTTACAAAATAACACGAAAAATTGAAACTGAATAGGCATCAGATCTCTGGAGAAGTAAATTTTTTTTTGCAATTGCATAACAAGATAGTCGCTATTTCTACGTAAATGACTGGCTTGAACAATAATGAACATGTGTTGCCTTTTAAAAGTCATGATGCCGAAGGTGTTAGTTTAATCTGTTACTATCCAATAACAGAGGATAATTCGAAATTATCTTAAAAAAATGCTACTAGTTTTTGTACTAGAGAAGTTCCTTATATTCACCTACTACATTAAAAGTCGAGTTCACATAAATAGTCTTGAAATACAGTGTATTTTAAAATACCTACAGCTTATTTATGTTGCTTCATTTCTTATTCAATCTGTATGGTCAAAAGTTTATAATTGCTATATTTCGAATACTGGTCACTGGTTATAAAAAACCCAGCAAGATCACGAAATCAGGTTTCCAAAGGTCGCTGGGATTGACTGCAGTCGGACTCTTTTGCTGAGTGGGTAGGGTATTGAATTTTTTTTTCACAATACTCCCGTGCGATCCGGGTTCAATCCCACTCTGGCACATGGAATTTATATAACATAATCTATCTTCTTCGTTTTCTGTTAAGATGGGGTGCGTCTGGAAACAGACTTTTATCTAGTGCCTAAAATGGCAGTGTGTGTGCAATATGGCATTCACGATCATATATCCTTTTGAAGAGGGGCAGTCTTAACCCGTCGCTTACGCCTAGCCAGTAGTCCTGACGACCTCATTGGCTCAGTGGTTTGAGCATTAGACGTCCTCCCGTGCGAGCTGAGTTTACAAATCCCGCCTCAGGCACTTGGGAATTTTTCATAGTAAAAGTCATTACTTTTCATTTGTTTTTGTCAAGTAGTTTAATTCGTTACTCGTAAGAACGTTATCTTGTGCCAAAAATGCACTTACTTTGCCAATATGGTATTCACGGCGTCATAATGATGACTTTTTTAAAGATTAAAACCAGCCTCTGTCTACCGCGTCAGGGGGTCGACTCTTTCGCTAGTGATTAGAGCAGATCGTCCCCCAGGCTGCGGCCGGTGTGAATTCCCCTCCTCAGGCACATGGGATTTTTCATGATAAAATCATCCTCTTTATGTTCTGCTACGCTCTACGTAGGAAGAATGGTTCAAAACAGGTAAAAAAATAATGTTGGTGTTTCCTCCGGTATTTCGGCCTACCCTAATTTGTTTTTTTGCCCAACCGATTAAATGTTTTATTGCCTGGCAGAAATTCGTTTCTGTCAGCATTTTCAAAAAAAGTTGCAAGGCTGCTTTTGTAATGCTTAAACTTGGCAGTGATTTAGAAATTCAACTTACTAATGCATTAAAGGCATATCCCCCGTATTTGTATTCATTTTTGACTAACAAGAAAAAAATATAATTTCCGAAAAGGCTTATTTTAAATAGTAAAGTAAATAAAAATAAATAAATAAATATACTAATAAAATCATCCGTTTTACCTACCCTAAATTTTTTTGACCATGTTATCGGAAAAAAAAGGTATCTAATGACTTCCGCTGCTATTTCCTATGTAGAAATAAAAAATTTATAACATATCTTTTTTCAACATTTCTAGCCTGTCCCGCTGGCGAGACTACTCTAGTCTTGGGAGGTCTGTATTTTAGGCATATCAAAAGATATACCAAAAATATTGGTTGACCATAATCAGTGAAACCAGGTCACGTGGCTGAGACACTGATGAAAAGGCTAATATTGCGTAGGTAAGACATCCAGGAAATAGCTACTTTCACTCATTTACTAGACAGCTTCGTTTTCACCTTTTTAGCTAAAATCATTCGTAGACAATAAGCATCAATAAAGGCTATATATTACATGAAAATGGCCTTTAGTAATGCCGCAAAGTTGGGCCTTGGTGTCCAAGACAAATTCTTTCGTTCGTTGTTTCGACTTGGGCGTTGAGGGTCTTATAGCAGCCATCATAAATAAAAGTTCATACCCTCAAAATATCTATATCATGAACGATTAAAGCGTAAAGGAAAAATATCAATGTCAGTAATACCTATACGCTCCTATAATCGTCAGTTTTCCTGATCTGAATAGCGATATTATGGAAATCGTTTTATTTGCGTCTTGAGGCGTTTTTCCGTAAATGTTTTTTTTAAATCTTTAATAATGTAAATGAAAATCCGTGTTGATAATGCAGATACCAAAAAACTAATGACCTCTAACGCTATAGCTGTATTTGTATAAACTTATACATTTCTATCGTCAACGCGACAATAAGTAGTAATATATTATATATTATCTACATAATTAAAATTTTAATTATGTTAGATAATAAATATAATATATTGTTAATGCTGAGGTAAGCAGATCCTTTAAACATAAGCAACGAGTTTTCGTATCTGGATAGAAAAATATATGACCAACTGATAAAATTCCATGTGTACATCGTAATGTGTTCAAAATAAAACCCATGTACTAAAAGATAGCCCGATCCTGTGATATGTAGAAATCTTTTGAATGCCGGAATCCATATATTCGACCTGGTTCCCTTCCTAGGCAGTTGGAAAAATAAATCCTCGGAAAATTACACAAATTGTCCATCACTATTTCCATCTATTTTAATCTATGATTTAGGTAGAAAAGGACCGATCCCAAGTCTCTAGCCCGTCCTGTTTAATGAAATATCTATCAGGAAACAAGTGCCCTTTCTGCTGCAAGTCCCAGGCAGAAGAATATTGAAACGGCACGAAAACAACGACTAGTATGGTACGCCGCCCGCTAGCTCATAGGGAGAGCGTTGGTCTATACGGATGGCAGGATAGTGAGCTCGATCCAAGTTCAGGGCGTATGTTCTCCGTAACTATTTGTTAAAGACATTGTCATTAAAAACATTCGTCTGACCAACCTCTGATTTAGGTGGACAACTTGCAGAGAACAGGTTTGCACTGTTAGTTAACTGCCTTACATAACAGATATACCAAAACAAACAAACAAAACTATATTGGTTGTCAGCCGAGCACGTTCAAATTTATCTAATAAATAGATCGAATTAGAACGTGGCCAAAACTACACCAATTTTGAATTATCAATTGAAACGGTTACCGGGAATAAGAAAATATGCAGTCATTCCTAGACTCTAAGCCCTAAGCGGGTGGAGCAAATCAATTTTTTCTTTGACAGTATTTTTGTAAAGTTGGAAAACAATTGTAAACCGAACAATACCTCCAAACCTCGAATTCAAGAGTTAAGTTAACAATTTGTGCTAACGCCTTATTACCGTGTAAGCAAAAACTGAAATTTTATCTTGTTGTCATAGAGTCATATGAAAAATAGCATGAATTGAAAGTAATAAAATAAATTACACAAAATCATTCAGATTATACCATCCCCTTTACACAGATCCCACTGATTTTCGAATTGTGACGTTACTGATATCATTCTTTGTAAACTTTATTCAAATTTTGCAGTAAAATGTACTAATATTATATCCAAAATAATCTAAGAATGTAGTACCCTTGTGCAGCAGAATCAGTCGGTATCTAACTTGTGGTGGGCAATATATATTTGACATGCTTCCCGCGAGCTACCGGAGAGTTTTCAAAGTTTGTATAGATGGATAAAGTGTAGAGTCTTAAAAGACATGTTTAAACATTAAAGAAAAAGACAGAGGATTTTTCTAATCGTGGGGAAAATTTGAAATCGGAAGGTGTTGTTAGAATAAAGTAAAAGTTCTCATTTAGGGTTTGCCTGTAACAAAATTGTCTGACACCCTGAATACAAAACGGATAAACGAAATAAATGAAGAGCACCTTTTAACTACCGTAATATAAAGTCCACCCTATGGTAGTTTCCTATAGAAGGTGCATATAAAAAATTCAAGTGTTATTGATTGAGCTAGAGATGTAGAAAATACGGATAAAAGGAGAGAATCAAGCTTTAAATGTTAAATGGATGTGATTAGTTATCACAAAATGTTATATACAGCATTTGTAGAAATTAACTGCCGTAAATGTTCAAGGAGAGTGTACGCTATAAGTTGAAAATTTTGATTGGGTTTAACGGCGCAACTGACACAAAATTCAGGTCATATGGCGACTTTCCATTTTAATGGTGGAGGACAGACCCCAGTTGCCCCGCCGTGTATTATTTCATTACGAGGGCATTCTGGGTAAAAACCGCCCTTTTCCGTAAGCCACTGGAGATTTGCAATAAGTTGAAGTAGTGGATGAATTCATACGTGTCCTGATTATTAACCTAAATGTTATTCCTATGCGTCACGTTAACACTGTAAAACAAAACGAAAATAAACATACATGAAAATATATTATGTGTCTGGAACATTTCAGATGAAAAAGTCAGTGCGAGAATTAATAATCTGTTGCATAAGAATTATCTGTTTCTGTTTCCTGTCTAAACACGATCAAAATTACATGTAATGGCACGAAACAAAGCCTGATATCAGCCGGCCTAAAAAATACAAAACAAAATATATAACTTACAACATACAGCATACCGATCTGATCTTGGTCAAAGGTACTTGTATGGTATATTGGTATTTCTAATTGATAAAGCTCAGAGATCACAATAAATGTGTACACCTCGAGTTCATTATTTCATACATCCAACTCTATATACAAAATAAATTGCAACGTTTGTCCTGTACTTAACTCTGAATATAGAAATAAGTGTCTGGTAAGGGACTTGTTATCCACGAATGACGAAACGATAACTTCTAGACGGTATCATAAAAAATTATCTTACTCAAATTTCAGTCTGAAATGTTTACCTTTGTTTGGGATAAAAAGTTATTGAAGGTCCTATTTCAGTTCAAACTGACAAACTCGTAACCGTGACTGAAACTGCTATTTTAAACAAAACGGACACTTAAAAGAATGTTTATACTTTCACGGTCGAGTACATAACAACCTATTGCTTTTCTTTTATACACAGCATTTTATGATTTTTTTATTCTAACCGAGATGTCTTTTTGAAGTTCCACAAAAGTATTACACCTAGAGTAAAAACAGTTAAATGTGTTGTATGTGTAATGAAAGTAAGGTATGCATTTAACGACAGTGAACGCAGCAGCACACCATTGATATTATGTTTTACTTTATCCTTTGCGCAGAATTTAATTCGTACAGTGAAGATAATGACTTATTGTCCTCCAGAGGTAGCATGGCATTACAGAAATTATTCGAATAGCGTTCAATTAAATGAAAAGTGTAAATATAAGCAACTAGACCACAAAGGCAATTGCCTTTATATCGCTAGCAACTGGTAAGCTCGTAACTAGACAAGACTAAACCAAGTGTTTGAACTTTTACTATCATAGAATTATGATTGTCAAAGCTGTAGAGGTTCTAGGAAACATCATTTGGGTTAGAGCAAGAATACCTCAATGATTAAAGTCACTCGAGATCTGATCCTGTTATATTCTTTCAACGTAAAATTTTACTCTCATCAACGCTGTAACGAGATCCCTCGGAAACATAAATGAAACCAATCAAATATAGTAAAGACAAACTCAGAGGGTCTTACCTTGATAATAAAGATGCAGGTTTTGAGTTTTTTTTCGAGCAACGATCATTTCAACAGGCCAGATATGATAAAAAGGCATGTACTTTTGGTAAGTGCAAGCAAACCCCTTTTGTTTGATTATACGTACTTATATCTCGCTTTCTACTATCGTCAGAATGTTACACAGAGACTAATCCCTTAAGGGACATATTTTTCCTATGTGGCACAACACCTAAATGGCAATGGTTATTGGCGGAGCATAGAGATCAGCCTGGGTCTGCTTACAAGTGAATATTACATAACTGAAACCTATTGTCACGCAATTCTAATGCGACCTTGGACATAGCCAAATACAATATAAATCTTCGAAGCAACCCACCCGTCTGCATATCTTTCTAACTACAGTTTCTTTCTATTTTTGGCGGACTGATTTTGCGATGTTTGGCTGTATTTTGTTCGAGGAAATCTACGTTTA
>NW_026462146.1:0-16466 GCF_021730395.1 Mercenaria mercenaria | reverse complement strand
GTCGACTGGACAACAGGTAAAAGCTGACAGACTGGTACCCCAAACCTTCCTACAGCCTTTTGGAAATAATATATACGGATGTATGGTTAATTGGTATGAAAATAAATGCTGCATTTACTGTAATTATGGAAGCATCCATCAATTCTTAAAATACCAGTGTAATTATACTCCAATCCAAAACAAGAAACCTGATAAGATTCTGTAAGTGAAAATTTCTATGAAAACAAGGGCTTTCAGTATGTATTTTTTTAATTAAGTTAGCTCCCTTCAATTGTAAAATCTGTTTTATAGAAGATTGGACATTTGTTGCTGCTTTTAAAGTATTGGTATCTCTGTTCAGCTCTTATGTAACTCTAAATGCAGTTTTTACGTGGTAAATTATTCTTAACAAAAATTATCTGGTTACTTATTAGATATTTCTATGACTGCCATGAAATCCAAATTTCCACCATAGTTCCCTCATACACCATATAGAACAAAGACCTGCATCTCTTCTTCAATTCTGAACTAATTGTCTGTAGCCATTCTGCTTTACTGTTACTTCACACTACAAAACAAGAGACATTTTCAGAGTGTTTAGAATGAAATATATTATGAGAAGCAATTTTACAATTTAATGATAATCATCTAAAACTCCTAACTTGTAACTTGAAACTATAAAAAGTTTCCTTTTATGAAATTTCATGCAATGATATTCGTAAGTGAATCTATGTCAAGGGGCCTCCGTGGCTGAGTGTTTAAGGTTGCTGACTTTAAATCACTTGCCCCTCATCGATGCGGGTTCAAGCCTCACTCGGGGCATTGAATTCTTCATGAGAGGAAGCCATCCAGCTGGCTTACGTAAGGTGGGTGGTTCTACCCAGGTGCCTGCTCGTGATGACATAATGCATGAAGGGGCACTTGGGATGTTCCTCCACCATCAAAGCTAGAAATACTGAAACTTTAATCCACCTGTTTTGGGAATGTCCAATAATAGAAAAGTTTATATTAGAAACCAAGAATTATGTTATAACTTTTGATCGAGACTTTCAGATTGATTGCAAAACCTTCATTTTCGGACATTCTAAAAAGAACTTTGAACATTATAACATTTTTTGCCTGGAAGTAAAAAGATATATTTATATGTGCAAAAGAAAAGGTTGTATTCCATCCCTAAATGGATTGAAGGGAAGTCTAAAGTTAGCCTTGTCAATTGTTAAAGAAACAAAAATATCAGAAGATAAAAAGGAAAATTGGTCTTTGTTAAAAAGAATATGTGAATGAGTTTTGTATTTATTTTGTATTTATTATAAGAAGTGTTAGTAAGCTGTACAGAACTTTACTTCTTCTATACCAGTGTACCAGTGTCTTAAGGTTTTAAGTTATACTTGTCTTGCTAGAAATGTAATATGACTTTTCATTTGAATGTTTATCTCCTAACATATAAGGTACAATACATCAACATTATATTGGCTTGTTAGATACAGATTAACTAGTGTCTTTTATTATGTGTCTTTCATATTTTGTATATATTGCACTCTTTGTACGGCGTGTTCCCGTGGAGTGCCCCGATCCACGCACACCTATGGACGGGGAAAATAAAGATGTATTAAAAAAAAAAAAAAAAAAAAAAAAAAAAAAAAAAAAATCATTTCCTCTGTGAAAAAAAAAAAAAAAAAAATCAAAACTAGAAAGTCTCCATATGACCTAAACTTGTGTCGGTGCGACGTTAAACCCAACCAAAAAAAAAGACAAAAACAAACAAATAAAAAAAAATTTATGTCAGAAATAAAAGGTTTAGACTAAAAAAAGAAAAAACAATACCAAAAATAACTGCCTTAAAAATTTATGTCAGTAAGTAAAAGGTTTAGAAAACAAGAAAAAACAATACTAAAATAACGCCGTTTTAAAATTTATGTAAGTAAAGAAAAAAGGTTTAACAAACAACCAAGAGGACCATGATGGCCTGAAAGCTCCCTCTTTCCACATGACCCCCTTTGATATGACGCGTTTTTTCATTATTTGACATAGTGATAGTTTTTTTTAGCCCTGTGACCCCGTTTTGAACTTTTACTAGATATTTTCAAATAAAAATTTTGGACCAATTTTCTGAAGTCCTTGAAAAATATGGTCTCTAAGGTCACAAGGTTTTTTTATTATTTGACCATTGACCCAGTTTTCGAAGGTACGTGACCCGTTTTGAATTTAAAGAATCATCAAGTGAAAATTCTCATAATTTTTCATGAAGATTTATGAAAAATATGGCCTCTAGAAGGTCACAAAGGTTTTCTATTTTATACCTACGCCTGTTTTTGACCGCACGTGACCCCGTTTTTGAAACTACCAAAATAACACAAAGGGGAATATTAAAATTTAATTTTTTATGAAAATCCATTGAAAAATATGGGCCCCTAAGAGGTCAAAAGATTTTAATAATTTTTTAACCCACTGACCAGTTTTGATAGCAGTTGACCCCGTTTCAAATTGACCCAGAATCATCAAAATGAAATTCAACCAATTTCATACAGATCCATGAAAAATATGGCCCTAGAGGGTCACAGGTTTTTTTTTTATTTGACCCACTGACCATTTTTTAAGGCACATGACCCTTTCAAAATTGACCCAGATACACAAGGTGTAAAATTTTGACCTTTTTATGGGGCCTTCACAAGTAGGCCTCTAGAGAGGTCACAAGGTTTTTTTTATTTTTAGACCACTGACCCCGTTTTTGACCGCAATGCCCGTTTCGAACTTGACCCAGATATCTCAAATGAACATTCAGACCAATTTCATACAGATCCCCTGAAAAATAGGCCTTTAGAGAGGTCACAAGGTTTTTTTATATTTTACCTACTGACTATTTTTGATGGACGGGCCCACTTTGAAATTTACCGATTCATCAAAGAACATTTTGCCAATTTCATACGATCCCATGAAAATATGGCCCTAAGAGGGCACAAGGTTTTTTATTATTTGACCTACGACCTAGTTTTTGACGGACGGGCCCTTTCGAACCTGACCTAGATTCTCAAGAGAACTTTGACCAATTTTCATGAAAATCTCATAAATATATGGCCCCTTAGAGGGTCACAAGGTTTTTATATTTACCTAGACCTAGTTTTTGAGCCTGACCCAGTTTCGAATTGACCTAATATCTCAAGGGGAAAAATTTTGACCATCTTCTGAAGATCTTGTGAAAATATGGCCTCTAGAAGGTCACAAGGTTTTTCTATTTTAGCCTACTGACCTAGTTTTTGATGGGCGTGACCCTTTTAACTGACCTAAATATCAAGGTGAACATTCTGACCCAATTTCATGAAATCTTGTGAAAAATATGGCCTCTAGAGAGGTCACAAGGTTTTTTTATTTTTTGACCTATGACCCGTTTTTGGGCACGGACCCCGTTTTTGAACTTGACCTAGATATCATCAAGAGAAATTTTGACCAACTTTCATAAAAACCCCTGAAAATGTGACCTCTAGAGTGGTCACAAGCAAAAGTTTACGGACGGACGCACGGACGGACGACGGACACCGCACGATCACAAAAGCTCACCTTGTCACTTTGTGACAGGTGAGCTAAAAAAACAATACCTAAAATAACTGCCGTTCAAAATTTATGTCACTTTAGATTTTCCTTGAAATTAATTTCCCCTGTTATTTTGCGTATCTGAATAACTACAAAATCAATGCATGTAATGCAAATTTGTTGAACAGAAAGGAAAAATGAGTATATTTACGGATACTCTTGAATTTTTACCCTCATAATTTCTATAATGTTCTTGTCTATCTTTCAATTTGGACAGTACATGTACCATTAACTGTTAAAACGGATGTTTACCAAAAAGATACTGACTGAATGGCAAACTGAGCAGATCTTGATCAGACTGCAAGGATGGCGTAGGCTGATCATGATCTACAATGGTCACAAAGGCAGAATCAATTGTGTCCAGCATTGTAAGGGTTAAGGGACCAATGATAGTAAGAGGAAGAACAGAACAGAAAATATCTGGTATGAATCAAATCTCGGCCATCAAATATTTTAAACAGGCTGCTGGTGTAGTATATGGGTGGTTTTCAAAATAATGAAGCAAAAGTGTGACATAGGGGTTGAAAATTCAAACTTATTTCTTATGGTGGTCACCTATTTTTTATTATAGCAAATACTTCATATTTGAAGGAAATAACTTTGGGGAAGTGTTGAGAAATGCCAATCAGAAAATATTTCAGCCTTTAATTCAAAAGGTCAGTGAATTTCCAGTAAGGTGGGTGATAAATGTTGCAGGGTTTTTTTACAAGGAAATATGTATAACAGTAATTTTTTCAACATAAATGATAAGTAATGGGTGTATGTTATGGTTTGAAACTTATTTAATCAGGTGTTTGTTGACACTGGTTTTTAAAATCACCCTTTCTGCACAAATTTGACATGAAAATAAAACTTTACCTAGAAAAGTTGTTGCTGAATGCAAAATAACTAAACATATAATTATAAAACCAACTTTTTCTGACATGTTGCATTTTTATAAACCACATGCCAAATTTCAAAATGTCCAATAATTCTGATTTCTAGAATTGTCTACTAAAAATTTGAGTTTTTTAAAGATGCACAGGGGACACATACTGAAGATCAGTGTAATATTCATCCATTATTAGTTTTCTATTCATAAAAAGACAAACTGGTAATAAACTTTAGACAAATACTATCAAAAAATAGTTTATTCCACAAAATAACTACAAAATTGAAAATTTTCACTACAAAAACATGAAATTCAACAAAATGTAATGCTTTAAATGAAAAAAAAGTGATTTTATACATAACTAACACACTGAAATCATTTAATTTACATGAACTGCTTATTCAAAATTAGAAAAATGACAAATACCATGCATGATAAAAAGGAATAGTAAAATTCATACATACTTTATAATGTTACTAAAAAGGTGCACAGGGGAAAAATTGTATCAAAAATTTATTCATAGAATATGTTCATGGTAAGTAAAATTCTTTTAACTACATAATATTTACTAGTGGACATTTACATATTTAGGTAAACTTAAGAGCTTAAGAACAATAAATTGATGTTTCCACTTTTAAACCTGAAAATTGGCAACTTCGGAAAAAAATGCAAACAATGAATTTTTAATTGTCCAGTTTCTTATATAATGCTAAATTATCAAGTAAATGCCTAAATTTTGCATACACACTGCTAAGAATATAGAAATGCCACCACAAATTACAGTAATGCTATGATAATTGATATATGTCAAAAAAAGGGTGCACAGGGACATCACTTTTGGCTTTGTAAATGTTTAACAGTCAGTAATATATGTGAAGTTGAAGGCTGCTTTTGATCTGTTGTAACTCCCTTTCAAGGGAAAAAAAAGTAAAATCCCATTTTATTTAAAGAATAAAAGAAATCTGACACTTAACAACTGAAAAGGTGCACAGGACATTTTAGGTGTATAGACATTCTCAAGTTTCTGAAAAGTCGATTTATTAAAGAAAAAAATCATACTGTGTCTCACAGCTGAAAGGATAAAGATCTTAGAAAAACATTAAGACTTTTGAAAAGTAATAGGGTTATGAAATTGTATGTTCAACATTTAAATTTAGTATTTTTTTTCACTATTTTTCGTGAAAAGGGTTCCATCACAAGATGTGAAATATTAGTAACAATAAGATGTAGTAATGAAAAGAAGTATTTTATTTAAATGTCAGAGTTTAAGTTACATTAAAAAGCCAAAGCTGTAACAATAAATCATGGTTTTAAAAAGTAAACCTCAGTTGAAAACTATACTTTTATGTAAAATGTCACACTTTTTTGGGTGCAACAGGGGACAAAATTAGCTATAAATTTAATATAACTTTTAAAAATTTCTTGAGCCATAAGATAAAATTGCACACATTTATTGAGTACATTGATTTGGATATATTTTCTCCAAACACATTCTAAAACTGAAATGAATTGAATAAGGTGAGGGGAGAAGAAAAAGCTTCATTATTTTGAAAACCACCCATATCATTATACCTGAACAGAAACCTAAAACCTTGATTTCTTTCTTAACTGTTTTAGTAAAAATTTCTGTGAAAACAAACCCTGTAATTAAACAAAATAGAATTAAGCAAGGGCATTTGTGTGTTGTTTTTTTTTGTTTTGTTTTTTCAAATTTGAGTTGCCTCCCTTCAACTGCAAAGTTTAAAAAATCTAGCTTAAAGGGAATTCCTATAGTTTTTTATGCACATCTTTCTGCGCAGCCGACACTTTCTATGGAAAACTGAACTGAAGTCAACATTTGTTGAAACATGTTACAGACAATCTTAAATATGAGGAGTTTTGAATGAAATAGCATTTTTGATAAGTTATATCAGTAATCAAATGTTGATACTGGTTTATGTTGTATTGACAAGTATCATGCCTGACAGGTATCTTGCTATTTTTGTGGTTGTGTTTTCACATCGCATTTTAGTACAAAGACAGGTTGTTCATATAATGTAAGATAACTGACTTATACTGATAAGACAATATCACCTTTCAGATTTTTAGTATTCAATTATAGAAAAAATTAAGAATTTTTAAAACTTTTTTTAACTTTTAGCAGATATACATGTAATCAATTTTGGGCCCGGTTCGCGCCATTTCCGTCCGAACAGGTTTTATTCTAGCGGTCTTAACATAAAATTTAGCCTGGGGACCCATACATTTTATGCTCACAATACAATTATCTATACACAAGAAGAAAAAGAAAAAAATTTTATGAAAGAGTTTTAAATTTTCAAAAATTTTAAAAAAAAAAATTCTTCACTATGGTATTTTTCATTGAAAAAGTTCACAAAAGTAAATAAAACAATATTTTTTTTTCATTTGTACCCATTATTGTAAGGATAGAGTATTACAAATATGACTATGATATCAAATAAGTATATAATAAAATCTGTAAAAAGAAAAAACCGTATTGTGCTGCCTGGATGTATATTATGGTTGGTATTGATAAACAAGAGGACCATGGTGGTCCTGAATCGCTCACCTCTTCCCACATGACCCAGTTGATAAACATTCAGACCAACTTTCATACAGATCCCATGAAAAATATGGCCTGTAGAGAGGTCACAACGTTTTTTCATTATTTGACCTACTGACCTACTTTTTGAAGGCACGTGACCCACTTTTGAACTTGACCTAGATATCATCAAGATGAACATTCTGACCAATTTTCATGAAGATCCATTCACAAATATGGCCTCTAGAGATGTCACAATGTTTTTCTATTTTTAGACCTACTGACCTAGTTTTTGACCGCACATGACCCTGTTTCGAACTTGACCTAGATATCATCAAGATGAACATTCAGACCAACTTTCATACAGATCCCATGAAAAATATGGCCTCTAGAGAGGTCACAAGGTTTTTCTATTATTTGACCTACTGACCTAGTTTTTGATGGCACGTGACCCACTTTCGAACTTGACCTAGATATCATCAAGATGAACATTCAGACCAATTTCATACAGATCCCATGAAAAATATAGCCTCTAGAGAGGTCACAAGGTTTTTCTATAATTTGACCTACTGACCTAGTTTTTGAAGGCATGTGACCCACTTTCGAACTTGACCTACATATCATCAAGGTGAACATTCTGACCAATTTTCATGAAGATCTCATGAAATATATGGCCTCTAGAGAGGTCACAAGGTTTTTCTATTTTTAGACCTACTGACCTAGTTTTTGACTGCACGGGACCCAGTTTCGAACTTGACCTAGATATCATCAAGATGAACATTCAGACCAATTTTCATACAGATCCCATGAAAAATATGGCCTTTAGAGAAGTCACAAGGTTTTTCTATTATTTGACCTACTGACCTAGTTTTTGAAGGCACGTGACCCACTTTCGAACTTGACCTAGATATCATCAAGTTGAACGTTCTGACCAATTTTCATGAAGATCTTTTGAAATATAGGGCCTCTAGAGAGGTCACAAGGTTTTTCTATTTTTAGACCTACTGACCTAGATTTTGAGGGCACGTGACCCAGTTTCAAACTTGACCTAGATATCATCTAGGTGAACATTCTCACCAATTTTCATGAAGATCTTGTGAAATATATGACCTCTAGAGAGGTCACAAGGTTTTTCTATTTTTAGACCTACTGACCTAGTTTTTGATGGCACGTGACCCAGTTTCGAACTTGACCTAGATATCATCAAGATGAACATTCTGACCAATTTTTGTAAAGATCCTACGAAAAATGTGACCTCTAGAGTGGTCACAAGCAAAAGTTTACGGACGGACGGACGAACGCACGAACGGACGACGGACGCTGCGTGATCACAAAAGCTCACCTTGTCACTATGTGACAGGTGAGCTAAAAAGCAGAAAATTATGAAAATGTTCAAAAATCGCTGGCAGTTTCAGCAACAGTGGGTGTTTTCAAAACAATTTTTCACAAAAACAAGCCCGGTGACCTATTGTTTTTATTTGTTCATTGTTTTCAGCACAAATTTTCCTATCATATAATTATGTGAATTAAAAAAAATTCTATGAAAGGAAAAAAAACTATAAGAATTCTCTTTAAGAAGTGCAGTTGGATTTACAGGAAAATAATTCTAAATACAAATTTATAGTGTGTTAACTTACTAAATCATTTCATGTCTGTGACCCACAATGTTTCCCATATACACCATGTTGAACAGAGGTCTGTGACCCACAATGTTTCCCATATACACCATGTTGAACAGAGGTCTGTGACCCACAATGTTTCCCATATACACCATGCTGAACAAAGACATGCATCTCTTCATTTTCTAAATTTCATGGTCTGTAGCTATTCTGCTTTTCTGTAACTTCACACCTACAAAAGAAATAGAATTTTTTGAAAACATTTTGTAAATCCATCAAAATCTAAAGATGCATATTCAAAAAGTTATTTCACAAATTTAAATGAAAATCATCTACACTTCAGTTAGACAGACTGACAGACATTCCATCAGTAAACATGTGTATAAAATATTATAATAAGCACTATACCTAACATTATATACTTGAATTTCAAAGTTACCTTCAATAAATGTAAAGTTGTATGATAATGGTAAAATCATACAAGTAGATTTAAAACAGTCTTCATGCATCAGAGAACACGAAGGTTTGTAGTATGTGGAAAGGAGTCTGAAAACAAACTAAGTGTAATATCAAGAGCTGCGGCAAAAGTTAAGTGCCTTTGGTCCAATTCTTTATTCACATAGATTGCTTGCCAGTAACCTCTTATCGGTTACATGGAAACATGTATCAATGATCTACCTTATAAATTCAAAACTGCACCATGGTTCCACCAATCACCAAGTAGAACAAAGACCTGTGCACATCTCTTCAGTTCTCAAGTTAATGGTCTCTAGCCATTCTGTGTTACTGTTACTTCACACTGCAAAAAGAAATATAAAGTGCACAGACATATTAGATGCATATATATATACCACAATAAAATCAAGCTGGAGAATTTTAGTTATATAGCTGTAATTTGGTAAAAAAAGTGCCAAAAAAAATAGATCCTATCATAGGTTTAACTAGAGCTATCACTAAAGGTGATGAATGTACCCCCTCCCGCCGACACAGTAAAATTTGCAAATTGACGCAAACAAGATTGCAAAATTTTTTTTGGAAGAATGTATTAACGTGTTAACAGTATAGTAAAAAAAAACAAAGCCCCCATAACTATGCAGAATATTTATCTAAAAGAATGTAACATCCCATCCCCACAACTGGGGTTTTGGTACTGATCATTTGTGTGAAGTTTCTTTTAAATTGTGTGAAAGGGTTTGGGTTAGATAGGACAAGATGCAAAAATTTGAAATATGCAAAACTGAAGGGAACATAGTATTTAACAAAAAACCCAATTTCCCATAACACTGAAAATTTTTGCGCGGAAAAAAACCAACATGCCCCAAAGCAAAACTACTGTTGAAAATTTTCACTTTGTGAATTTTTCTTAAATTGTGAAAAGGGGAAAGGAAAAAGGGCCCCACAAAAATTTGTGCCCAATGTATAAAGAAAAAGGTAACAAAAACAAGAGGACCATGATGGTCCAAAATCGCTAAACGCTTTCCCACATAAACCCCCAGTTTAAAGTATGAAGCCCCCCCCCTTTTTTTTCTATTTTTTCCTAGTAAACCTAGTTTTTAAGCTCATGTACCCATTTTTAAAAATTTGATCTAGAAAACATCAAGAAAAAAATTCGGAAAAAAATTTTCTGAAGACCCAAATTGAAAAATATGGCCCAAGAGAGATCCCCAAGGGTTTTTTCTATTTTTTGGGACCAAATTGCCCTATTTTTCAAAAAAAAAGTGCCCCCTTTTTTTGAACTTGCCCAAGAAAACATAAAGGGTGAACTTTTTCTACCAATTTCATGAAGATCCAAAAAAAATTTAAGGCCCCAAAGAGAGGTCAAAAGGGTTTTTTTTTTTTTAAAAAACCTACTGGCCTGGGTTTTGCCCGCATGTGATCCAGTTTTAAAAACGACCAAGATACCACCCAAGGGAACTTTCGACCAATTTTCATGAAAAACTATTAAAAAATAGGGCCCTAGAGAGGTAAAAGGGTTTTTTCCCTAATTTTAGACCTACTGACCAATTTTTTAAACCCCCGTTGCCCCATTTCAAACTTGCCCTTCTACATAAACAAGATGAACAGTCAGCCCAACTTCATACATATCCCATGAAAAAAAAGGCCTCAAAGGGGTTCAAAAGGGTTTTTTTCATTATTTGACCTACTACCTATTTTTTAAAAGGCACTGACCCAGTTTCGAGTTTGACCTAAAATATCATCATAAAAACCATTCTGACCAATTTTTATGAAGACCCCTTTGAAAGAAAGGCCTCAAAGGGTCAAAAGGGGTTTTTCAAAATTTTAAAACCCTTTACGACCTATTTTTTGACCGCAGGGAAACCCTTTCAAAATTTGACCTAGAAAAAACAAGATGAAAAATTCAGCCCAAACTTTCATACAGACCCCAAAAAATAGGGCCTTTAGAAGGCCCAAAAATTTTTTTTTCTATTTTTTAAATTTACTGCCAATTTTTTTGAGGGCACGTGACCCAGTCCTAACTTTGCCCCAAAATATCATAAAGGGTTTGAACATTCTGACCAATTTTTTTGAAAAACTTGTGAAAAATAGGGCCCCTCTAGAGAGGTCCCAAGGTTTTTTTTTTTATTTTTAAGACCTACGACCTAGTTTTGACCGCACGTAACCCAGTTCGAATTTGGGACCTAAAATACCCATCAAGGTGAACACCCCGCCCAAAAATTTTCATAAAGCCCCCATAAAAAATGTGACCTCTAAAGTGGTCACAAGGTTTTTCTATTATTTGACCTACTGACCTAGTTTTTGATGGCACATAACCCAGTTTCAAACTTGACCTGATATCATCAAGTGAACATTCTGACCAATTTTTCATGAAGATTTTGTGAAATATATGGCCTCTAGAGAGGTCACAAGGTTTTTCTATTTTAGACCTACTGACCTAGTTTTTGACCGCACGTGACCCAGTTTCGAACTTGACCTAGATATCATCAAGGTGAACATTCTGACCAATTTTCATAAAGACCCCATGAAAAATGTGACCTCTAAGTGGTCACAAGGTTTTTCTATTATTTGACCTACTGACCAAGTTTTGAAGGCACGTAACCCAGTTTCGAACTTGACCTAGATATCATCAAGGTGAACATTCTGACCAATTTTTCATGAAGATCTTGTGAAATATATGGCCTCTAGAGAGGTCACAAGGTTTTTCTATTTTTAGACCTACTGACCTAGTTTTGACCGCACGTGACCCAGTTTCGAACTTGATCTAGATATCATCAAGGTGAACATTCTGACCAATTTTCATAAAGACCCTATGAAAAATGTGACCTCTAGAGTGGTCACAAGGTTTTTCTATTATTTGACCTACTGACCTAGTTTTCGAAGGCACGTAACCCAGTTTCGAACTTGACCTAGATATCATCAAGATAAACATTCTGACCAATTTTCATGAAGATCTTGTGAAATATATGGCCTCTAGAGAGGTCACAAGGTTTTTCTATTTTTAGACCTACTGACCTAGTTTTTGACCGCACGTGACCCAGTTTCGAACTTGACCTAGATATCATCAAGATAAACATTCTGACCAATTTTCATAAAGACCCCATGAAAAATGTGACCTCTAGAGTGGTCACAAGCAAAAGTTTACGCACGGACGCACGCACGGACGGACGGATGACGGACGACGGACGCTGCGCGATCACAAAAGCTCACCTTGTCACTTTGTGACAGGTGAGCTAAAAATAAATCCCATAACTTAGCAAATTTTTTTTCTGAAAGAACCTAACATGCCCCATGCACAACTACTGTTGGTACTGATCACTTGTGTAAAGTTTCATTAAATTGTGTCAAGGGGATGAGGAGAGATGGTGCGCACAATATTGTGTCTATGTATATAGTATATTAACAAAAAAACAAAGTCCCATAACTCTGCAAAAAAATTTTCTAAAAGAACCTAACATGCCCCATGCACAACTACTGTTGGTACTGATCACTTGTGTGAAGTTTCATTAAATTCTGTCAAGGGGATAAGGAGAGATGGTGCGCACAAGATTGCGTCTACGGAAAGACGGACAGACAGACAGACAACCTGAAACCAGTATACCCCTCCTTACAACTTTGTTGTCGGGGGGTACAAAAACACTAAATATAATTCAAACATTGAAAAGCTATCTAAGTCAAACTAACAGGAACACTCAAGTCATTTAACGCCAATTTAAACGTTTTATATTATCCGTTTACATTGGCACTATCGAAAATATTCTCCTCTGGGCAGCGGACACACCAGATATTTTGCGAGTAAATCACAAGGTCGCGGGCGTGGTCATAATGTAGCGGACCCTAAGAATCGTACTATTACTTAATATTTTTTATTTGATAGTTATCTAACATGTTAAAATTCACTGCTCAGTATCATGGGTGTATTTTGAGGAGATGGTCAGGGGCCCCCATCCCTTCCTCCCCCTTAAAATCCGTCATGTTAAGACGTTTTGATGTTTCGCCTGATACCGATATTTCATTCATTTTTGTGTAGCTGGGGGATATTACTTAAAATTTTGTGTCCTCTAACCTATAGGCGGGACTTATTTTGCATAATTAATGAGGACAAATGCCGATCAGCTGGTAGACAAACTTATAAACATTGCAAATATTTGCTTAATTCATGGATTTTTGCAATAGATATGTGAAAAATACGATTTTAATAAATATTGACAGATATTTAACAATGTAACTGCAGGTAGGAACATTTTTCGCCAGCTTGAGTAAAATAGGTCACGAACTTCCCCGGTAAACACCACGTAGGTGGCGCAACTCAAATACCGCGAAATTAGTGATGACGCGAGATTAGTGATGTCGAGTATACTGACCAACAACGTCTACGTCACTGAAAGAGGTTCGGCGGTCACGGAAGATAGATGATACTGTTGCATGGTGGTAAGGTGTCTGACTTCAATTCACGTGTTACAATCATATTGTGGTATCCAGACATTTGTTGAAATTGTTCCTTGTAGTAATTTTTTATCTTGCCTGACACTGGGTACGAAAGTTCTTTGTACGAACATCGAAGGCTGATTGCTTCATAAATAACTTCATTAAAGTTCTATTATTACGTTAAATCGATAGCACTTATCCGTAAATAGTTTTACAATTCATTATTAGTTGCTGTCATAAACTTATTTACATGTAAATATGCTTAAAAGTTGACTTAGAACAGCAGCCGGCGAGTGTCAGACATTTTGAAATTATGACGTCATATTTGGGTTAGTATAAATACTGGGCGTTCCGTATCGCTGTAGTCTCACAGTCTTACTCCCGATAAGCATCAACACAGTTTTGTTGAAGACAGAAAAGCTAAATCTCTCTTATCCGATAATAGAATATGGATCGTAATAATACTTGTTACATTTGCCTGTTCTCTCATTCCAGTGCAGATCAGTTGATTGTTAACTTTGTTATAACCAAAGATTTTGCCAAATCTGGTAGATCTACACTACCAAATCTGGTAGATCTACCCGCTAGATCTGTTTACAGTCGTCTGCTAAGTCAAATCTAGATAGGTCTTAAGAAAGTGAAAGCACTTATACAAAAGAAAACAAGAAAAGCCTACTGGAATTACATTAACAACATTGTATGTGATCCTACTGAACAAAAACATGGAACTACCAAAAAATTTTGGAGTTTCATTAAAAGCCTTAAGAAAGACTCCTGTGGTGTTGCACCCCTTAGAGAAGATGGCATACTGAAGTCCAGTTCTCGTGATAAGGCAAATATATTAAACCATCAGTTTTCCTCTGTTTTTACCAAACCAGATGATTTTGTACTCCCAGACCTTGGAAACAGTCCTTACCCTGACATGAAAAATATTTCAGTTTCTGAAAATGGCGTCTCTAAACTACTTAAAGGACTAAATCCCCATAAAGCAGCTGGCCCAGATGCCATAAAACCTAGAATTCTTAAAGAGTGTGCTGATGAAATAGCACCAATTTTCACTCTCATTTTCAATAAGTCATTACAGTCCGGACTCGTACCATCTGATTGGAATCAGGCAAATGTCACCCCTGTCTTTAAAAAGGGGAGAAGTTTAAACCTAGCAACTATAGGCCAGTGTCACTGACATGCATTGCATGCAAAATACTTGAACACATTGTAGTTAGTAACACCCTTGATCATCTGGATGCAAATGATATTATAGTTGACAATCAGCATGGCTTTCGAGCACGTAGATCATGTGAGACCCAACTTGTGGCTTTGTTCATGATCTTGTCAAGTCTGTAAAGGAAGGCCAGGTTGATGTCGCTATAAATGGATTTTAGTAAAGCTTTTGATGTAGTAGACCATAGAAGACTCCTCCACAAGCTTAAATTTTATGGTATCAGAGGCAATGCTCATCACTGGATAAAAGCCTTTCTCAGTAATAGAACGCAGAAAGTAGTTGTTGATGGTGCTATGTCGTCTGTAGCCACAGTTGATTCTGGTGTCCCCCAGGGTTCCGTTTTAGGGCCTCTTCTATTTCTTCTCTACATAAACGACCTCCCTGCCAGTGTTCGTTCGGATGTGAGACTGTTTGCTGATGACTGTATCATCTATAGAGTAATACGCTCAGCTGTGGACTCACATACCCTTCAAGCAGATCTGGACAGACTGGCAGGGTGGGAGAGGAAGTGGAGGATGGCCTTCAACGTAGACAAATGCTACATCATGCACATTACCCCACCTAGATCTAAACCAGTCATGACTGACTACTTTCTTCACAGCCAACCCTTGTCTGAGGTCAAACAAGCTACCTATCTCGGTGGAACTTTCATCTAATCTCTCTTGGTCTCCACACATTAGCAAATAACAAATAAGGCCAGTCAAATCTTGGGTTCTTAAAACGAAATCTACATTCTGCCAAACCTGAAACTAAAGCAGCAGCCTACAAATCAATAGTCAGACCTTCCTTGGAATACTGTGCTTCTGTTTGGGACCCTTATCAATTAAATGACAAGCAGAAATTAGAAAATGTACAAAAGAGGGCCGCTAGGTTTGTTACCAACAACTATTCAAAGTCGCCGGGTACTGTAACACAATTACTACAGCAATTACAATGGGAGTCCTTAGAGCGCAGAAGACAGAACATCCGTCTTAGCCTCTTCCATAAAATACATTATGGGCTTGTTGACATAATACCTTTACAATATATGGATCCACTATTAAGAACATCCAGACATCACCATCAACTAGCATATCATATACCACACTCATCAGTTGACTACATAAAGTACTCATTTTTCCCTAGGACAATAGTTGAATGGAACTCACTGCCGGTGCACTTAGTCAGTGCTGACTCAAACGCTGTGTTTAAGTCGGGACTGACTGTGTTACCACACATCCCCTAGACAGTACATATATGCTTTTATCTTTTAACAGTACTAACTCTCTTGTTTCTTCACCATGTACATAGTAGATTATGCAATGTATAGGCTTTAAGGGCTTGAGTAGGTTTTTGCACTATTTTTATCACATTGTCAATGTCCTCCTGGGTGGATTGAGTAGCTTGGGAGGCTTGATAATCTTTCACTTTACTAACCCCCACGCATGGCCATTATAGTCCAACAGGACTGCTTGCCATTATCAAAGATGATGATGATGATGATGATGATGATAGGTCTTTTATATATATCCTTATTATACCGTAGAAGTGGGTGGATATATCTTTGAGCTGGAGATTCAATCCGTAAAGGTGCGCAGATGCTTTAGAAATACAACCGTAGGCCTAAATGTGGACAGACTAATAACAGTACCAGAAACAAATTTAAGGAATTTGCCCATATAGGCCCTATCAGTGTCAACGTTTTCTTTGTTTGAATTCTGAAATTACTACAGTGTATGTATACAATTTTTACCCGTGCATTGACCTTACTCACTATTGAAT
>NW_026462145.1:0-22903 GCF_021730395.1 Mercenaria mercenaria | reverse complement strand
CTGACCAGACTGCACGGATGCTGGTCGCAAACACACTATGTTGGTTTTCTCATGGCGCGGTTCATTTTACTGTTTTTACATGTACATACTACCAAGTGTTGCTAATTTATAAGCACATATCACAACAGTTCATGATGTATTTAATTTTGTTTCGTTGAAATATTTACAAGTATCACCCGTCACATATATAATATAGGTTGCCGTTTTGTATATGTCTTTTCAGTTATCATCTGTTATTGCAGATTTTGGAACTAATTGCACTTTTATATTCTACATAAATGAAAGTGTTAGGATGCTCTAAAATGTCTGTGTTGCTATAGGGTTACTTCTTGTAGTGTAAGGAAACACACTTACTTCTGGAAGAATTCTAGGTTCAAATCCTAGCAGGAAGCCCTGGCATACAGAAAAAATTGTATTAACTATTTACTTATTTCTGTAGAATGTAATAATTTATTCATTATTAACCTAAATATTGACAGCTCAAATTTTCTTTGTCTGTATTTTTGTCATGTCTGTGTTGGCAGAAATGGGGGAAAAGCATCTATATCAGATCACTGCAAACAAACAATATTTTTTATAATTTTTATTATTAAAAAAAACAACAACATTTTATTTTCCCTCATATTTGAGGAAACTTAGGAATGCGTAAGAGTATGTAGTATATGGAAAATAGTGGAATAGGTTTTTTTCTTCTTTTTTTGCAGCTGAGACATAAAAATTATTTTGGATTTTCTATGATTTCTTGGAACTGATGCCAGTTGTATAAGAATATGCCTATTATTCATTTTAAACATGTTTCTTAAATGAGATTGACCAAATGCAAGTTTTTCATTGGAGAACACCAGAATGTGTTGACCAATCTGTTACTTATGTAAACAGTTAATATATACTCTGAGTGAAATTTAAAGGTTATTGTGCCAAAATGTTTTCAAAAATTATATATTTTCCAGTTTGAAAAAAATGCCTGCTACACTCCACACTCCATAATTGTAAGAATGTAGGAAGAGGCCTGGTTTCACAGAAATCCAGTTTTCCCCATTTTTTATTGAATAGGTATAAAAGACTTTTTACAATTACTCAGAAAATTATACTACTTTAAGCCCATACTTTGCTGTTTGTCCTTTCCTGACATGTCCTTTTTTCTTTTATGTCATGGTTCAGCACAGCAACATAAAAGTAAATTTTACCCAAAAGTGCTATTTATTCATACAGAAAAATCTCAAAGATAGTTTTAGTTAATTTTGATAAAAACATTTTTTCCAGAGTAAATAGCATTAAAAATTCCTGATTTGAAATAACACTGAGTCTCCAAATTTCACAAAAAGGAAATCAACTTATATGTGAGGTCTAAACCTTTGTATAATTATGAGAAATATTTATTTGGACTTCCAATTTACAAAACATTGTGGGGTTTTTTGTCATTAATTGTGTATTTTTGTACAATTTTGTTTTGGTATACACTTTGAGAAATAATATAGATAACCATAAAACATAACAGGCTTTCTCTAAATTTCCCAAACGATAATTTGTTGGTACAAGGACAATATGAAAGACTAATATACAGTACATGATAAATTCAAGATCATATACTTGCATACTAATCACCAAAATGTACATTATTGTCTCAATACATTTTTATAACAATTAAGGGATCTCACACCATGACATGTGACTGTCCTCATTGCATTATGTACCTTAATAAAATTATTGTTGCTTTTCTTTATCTTAAAAATGTACAAGTACCAAATATTTGTGATAGATAGTTTAAAAGTACCTATATAGATGTATTATAGGTAACTGAAATGAAAATAACTGTAAATATACAAACATTTTTTTTACTTTGACATATTGACTTACATTCTGTCTAGAGACAGTTTTGTTAAATCTTTTAGATATGGCCAAGTCATAATTATTAAATGAATAAAAAAAATATAAAAGAAAAATACTCTTTGAAGTGATAGTCAAGACTGCAAAATTTGTTCAGTAGTTATAGCTGTGCTGTAAGTGCACATCTCACTGTGATGTTTATTGGGGGAAGCATGGGCTGATCTGAAAGGGGCCAAAATACAAAAAGCATTGATTTTTGACAGCCTAAAATTAATACATCAGTCATTTTAGACAAAAGTTCAGCTGGCTTCATTGAATCACTCACAGAACTTTATTTACATTACTCTTTATTATTGCTGACTGTCAAAGCCATCACCTTAGTCAAGTTGCTTATATAGAAAATTTACTTGTGACATTTTGTAAAAAAAAAACTCATGCTGAAACTGCCTCAAATATAAGTCAGTTTGCACCATTTCAGGTATGCTTACACAATGTTCCAAGCGGTCATATGCTTGAAATCCTCAAGAAACTTTGCAACTTCATAAACCAAAATACTGAATGTGGCCCTTATAGCAGGTATCACATTATGATAAACTGCATTCCATTGAAAATTGTCAGTCTTCAGCCTTTATGTGACATGCACATTCCTGTAGTGAAGATGCATGACACACATAAATTAAGCTATGGGTGTATTTGATCATGACCAGTGATTCTAGCTGAGAGTGATTTAATAATACATGAACATTTAATTGGCATTTTATGCAAAATATGCATTTTCAAGTGAATGGTCATTCAGTATTGAAGACAAGTTATAACTGCAAGTCCCTGGTTTTGTTTTGAAGGAGACTGGGGAGGGGATTTATTGCAGGTGTAAATGAAAATAAATAAGGGTTTTGTCACATTTTGGCAAATATAATTTATGATGCTTATAAATGTTGGGAGACTGTTTTATGCATGAACAACCTGACAAGCTTTGACTTTGCACATTTATCAATGAACTTATTTTGAAAAGACAAGACTTGTAAATATCTAATATAATGAATTTTATTGGGCAAAATTCAAGACTGACAAGAGTCAACATGTGTCACTGGCATGCCTATTTTTTTTTTTATTTTTGTTGTGTGTGTGTGTGGGGGGGGGGGGGGGGGGGCTAGAATGCACTTTACTGCTAGGATTTTAAAAGACAGGACGTGCTCGTTACAATCATTTAAATAAATTGTAACAATAATTTATTCATTAAAGAAAAAAGAAAAACGGGGCTGTGGGGGCAGTAGGAAAAAATGGGGTGTATTTATTAAATGTGCGTACCGGTAAAGTGCAGGTGTCCCTTTTTGGGCAGCATTTTCTGGTAGTTTCAGCTTTTCTTCATTTGTTGAACAAAGACATTATTACTTGAGGCATAAGTTGTGTTTTTCTCTGATGATCATGCATAAAATACAACGAAATGAAGTACTTTCGTCATAGAAATTCAAATTTTTCCGAATGAATCGAGAGAAAAAGTTTTCATGTTGTTGTTGTCGATATGTCATTCTTTATTTACCTTGGAAACAAGGATACGATTTCATTGGTTGGTAAAATCTAGGACACTATCTCATTGGCCGAGCTATTCAGGTGCTCGACTGGTATATATTTTGATTACGGAATCAGCTTTGTTCAAATATTATTATACGACGCAGTCTGTTAGCCACAATTTTGGCTATTTTGCTTAGTGGTTACCTGATCCAATAATTGGAAGCCATTTTGAATGGGAACCAATATTGGACAGGGAACCAGATTACTTAGCAAACTCCGACGCAGTGATCTCCCTTACCGCTTCGCTCAAAAGCGGCAAGGCAGATCACTGCGTTGGAGTTTGAATACTGGCTATATACCAATAAAAGAAATTGTTCTTCGTTTCATACGAAATTCAGCTACTTCAGAACAATGTTTTTACAGTTTCTAGATTTTCACTCCGTCGTAGACCTATTTTCCACAAGATATCCATATATTTTCTTCAAGAAAACGAAAAGAAAATGGGGTGTTGAATAGTATGCAGTGAAATGCAAGTCAACTGAAGTTAGGTACCCTCATATTGCCGCATTTCAGAAAGCGGTCCGCAGAATAAACACCCTACTTTCATTTTCAAGTAAACAACTCGCAAACATGCGAATATAAGAAATACCAATGTTTTCAAAATCGTTCTGTTGCAGTCAATTATTGTACGTAAGTCAATTGTCAACAATTTTGCCAACTTTCAGTTTGAAAGAATGGCTACTGTCGGAATTATGCCCCATTCAGACAGACAGTCCACACCTGCAAAAAACGTGTCGGGGGCATAGATAATGCCAATTTTTCATTAAATATAGTATCATACGGCTTGACTTTTCGTATTTCTAGAATTCGTTTGCAAGAAACAGCTAGAAGTACACGAGAAATAATCGATTTCTGTCATTCTTACCTAAAATGGTGTCGAATAAAAATTAACATTTACTTGAATGGCGAAATAGCTCGGATGACTAAGCTGTCGGTTTCCAAATGCAGTGCGAAAAATAGCACGAGTTCGAAACTTGCAAGAGGTTTATTTTCAAAGAAAATGTTTTATGTAGTCCTGCTTTTTTGTTTTATTTCAGTTTGATTCTCAGTTTGTCTTCTCTTTTTTTTTCTTATTACGTGTATTACATTTTTATTTTATTTTCTATTTTCTTTTTTTTCATATCAATGAAATTTTAATGAATACAATTTACAATTCATTTCATTTCCGGCTCGTCCGCTGTATTTGAACATTGCAGAATCGTCAGCTGTGTCCGTTTCAGAATTTTCACCTTCATACGCTGTGTCTGTGTCAGAGTCACTGCCAGAGCTCACAGAAATCACCAACCGTTCCATTTCAATATCTCTGGCAACATTCTGTCACCAAAATTCCTCCTCCATCCTTTTCACACGTTCGCAGCATGACTTCCTTGGATGTTATCTGTCCAAAAGATCCTCAACAAGAGAAGCGACTTCTTTCATGTTAAACTTGAAATTTCGAACTGCAACCTGTCGTTAAACTTTAGCCCAGATCAACTCAATAGCGTTTAGATCTGCATGATGCGGTATGAAAAAATAGTTAAAAAAAGGTTTACTTCAACCAAGTATCGAACTCCGGACCTCGGGTGTCATACCTAGAGGCCTAACGCTTTGCGCTAATACAGTACTTTGTTTATTGAGTCTCAGTTTGAGATACTAATCCATATCGTCCATGCGTGATTTACCTAAACTGGTAAATAATACGGTCGACTGCGTTTGTTTACAAATATCAAATTATGGTTCGATTACTGTATCTTTTTACAGCGTTTTTATACGGAAGCGAGTCGCAGGAATGTCAGACTTTTCTTCAAGTATTTTGAAAGTAAGTATAAGACATTATTTAAAGGGCTTTGGGAAAGGAATAAGATAAAAATTTCATCACACTTTGACAATGCATAAAACAATACTATGGCCTTTTGATCTTTTCATAATTTTGGCCCTTACTGCTGTGAGCTAAAATATCTACATTTGAAAAGTCAGGCTTTGATTTGAATAAGCTTTTGGTACAAACTCTTATTTTGATCTCACTTCTTAAAGTGTACATTAACTCGATTTTCCTACATCATGTATTTTAGCTATGTATCCGGCATTTGAAAATGTCTATAGTTTATATGAAGTCAGGTTGTAAATAAAACGGGAGTCATACGCTGACCTCGCTTTCACTGTATCTTTCAACAAAATTAATCCATTAGAAAAGTTCAAAGTTGGAAAAAAATGCTAGCTATTTTTTACAGCCGTTTAAATGTTTTACGGATATATCTATGCCATCATTACGGTTAAAGGTATACTTTATAAAGTCGATATCTCGAACTCTCTTATTTCAAATTGCCAATCATATCGAAGACATTTCCCTATCCCGAAAATATGTGCACACAGTATCTCGAAGTAAAACGGTATTTCGAGATAAATTTTCAACCGTATTTATGTGGCATTTCCAAACACATACATACATTATCTTATTTAACCATAGGCCAATGTCACTGCATCATTTCCCGTCACTCTGTCATATTCAAATAAAAAATATCCATGTTTTCTCCATTCTTGGTGAAATATTGTCAAATAATTGTAAAATGTTATATTTTCTATTCAAGGTCATAGCCAAAATGAGAAATATGCATTGGTTTGCTCTCTTAGCTTTTATTTTCCTAAAAAATGATTTTGCTCCCGCCTCAGTTAAAGAAAAATATCCAGTAAACAACATATCAATTAAGGGTGGCCTTAACAGACATAAAATATCTTTAACTTTCCGAGAGTATTCGACAGGTTTCTGGAATTAAATTTCTCACGAAACTTGTCGTCAGGAGCCTCTGTGGCAGAGTGGTTAAGGTCGCTGACTTCAAATCACTTGCCCTTCACCGATGTGGGTTCGAGCAAAGCTGCAGGCCCCTCGGGCATCATAGCTGAGATGTTGAAGGCTGCAGGTGAGGAGGGCATTGATTTGTTAAGAAAGCTGGCGGAAGTTGTCTTTAGTAGTGGTGTGATCCCCAAGGATTGGCAAGAGAGCTACATCCTGAACCTCTACAAGGGTAAAGGTGATGCCCTCGACCGAGGTAATTATCGAAGCCTTAAGCTCACCGACCAGGTTATGAAGTTACTGGAGCGTGTGTTGGACAGTTTCATCCGTGGTATGGTGGACATTGACTCTATGCAGTTTGGCTTTGTGCCAGGCCGAGGTACAACAGATGCTATCTTCATCCTACGCCAGCTACAGGAGAAGTACATAGCTGCAAACAAGCCACTTTATATCGCGTTTGTCGACTTGGAGAAGGCCTTCGATCGTGTACCAAGGAAAGTCCTCTGGTGGGCACTGAGGAGTCTGGGTGTTGAGGAATGGGCTGTTCGTGTCATTCAGGGTATGTACTCTGATGTAAGAAGCCGTGTACGAGTCAACGGGCAGTACAGCGAGGAGTTCGGAGTTGAAGTTGGAGTTCATCAGGGATCTGTCCTCAGTCCCCTACTTTTCATCCTCGTACTGGAGGCTCTGTCACGCGAGTTCCGCACAGGTGTGCCTTGGGAGCTCCTGAATGCAGACGACCTAGCTGTGACCGCCGATTCACTGGAGGAATGTGTCACTAAGCTGAAGGCGTGGAAGAATGGTATGGAAGACAAGGGTCTGAGAGTGAACATGAAGAAGACCAAGTTTATGATCTCTGGCTCTGGTCTGGATCTTCTGCGAGACTCCGGTGCTTTTCCGTGCGCAGTCTGTCGGAGTGGTGTTGGGGTAAACTCCATCGAATGTTCCAAGTTCAGACATTGGGTTCACAAGAAGTGCAGTGGCATCATTGGAAGACTGAGCGCCAATCCATCATACGTATGTCCTAGATGCTGTGGCCAGGCAAGGCCAATTGATGGTAGACCAGTCACTCAAGTAGATGTGGATGGTACTCTGCTTGACGTGGAAGCCGGTTTCTGCTATCTTGGCGACATGCTGTGTGCTGGTGGAGGCTGTGAACTTGCCATCATTTCCAGATGTTGTACTGCCTGGGGAAAGTTCAAGAAACTCCTGCCAATTCTAACTTCCAAGCATGTATCCCTCAAGACTCGTGGAAAAGTGCTCAATGCATGTGTCCGTTCTGCCCTACTGCATGGTAGTGAAACGTGGGCGCCTTCTGCTCCAGATTTACAGCGGCTCCGTCGAAACGACAGGTCAATGATCCGATGGATCTGTGGCATCAAACCCAATGACGACGTACCCATAGCAGCACTGTACGCAAAGCTGGGGTTACAGGAGGTGACAGAGGCTATTCGTACTAGACGCCTGAGGTGGTATGGTCATGTCATTCGTGCATCCTCATGCATCAACTCGATCTTGAGTATGTCCATACCAAACTCCAAAGGACGTGGGAGACCTAAAAAGACCTGGTTGGAATGTGTCAAGCGGGACTTGAAGGCTTACAACCTTGACAGCTTTGACCCACATGACAGAGAAGCATGGAGACTGGGTGTTAAACAATCTAGCCACCTGCTGTCTACCCTAGTTACTGGGACACCTGCAGCAGTCGACAAATAAACACAGGATATGATGATGATGATGATGAGCCTCACTCGGGGCGTCGAATTCTTTATGTGAGGAAGCCATCCAGCTGGCTTACGGAAGGTCGGTGGCAGGGTTGTTAATAATTACTTGCAAAAGTAATGCATTAAATTAGCATTACTTGGAAAAAGATGGCATTAAATTAGCATTAGCATTACTCATTTTTATCAAAATAATGCATTAAATTAGCATTACATAGGGTGCATTAGCATTAGCATTACCATTACTTTTTGAAAATCATTGCATGTTATTATCACATACACTGTTTGTTTTTCATTAAATCATTTTAGTTTACCTAGGTCATCTACATGAATAGTTAAATACATGTACATGTATGACTTCCTTGTATTATATCTGATTTTTTCTTTAACCATTAATGTATAAAAAAACAAAAAACAACCTTATGTTGAAGTACCGCATGCATGAGCATGATTGTTAGAGAAAGTCAAGTACCAGCTCAATGGCTCCCTAACAGCCTAATTTAATATGACATGTAAAAGCTAGCTGCCTTAAGGTTTCCAACGTCACTATCAGTGACATACTGTTAATTGATAAAAAGGTGTCAAAGATAACAAGAGATTCTGTTTGATATTTTGGGTGACAAATCTAATTATTTCACACTTCTATGGCTATTATAAATATGCACTTTGGAGTTGTCCCAGGTTTTAAATGTATTTTTTAAAACCTTTCAGGTGTACACTGAACAAAAGGCAATTATACCATTAGACAGTTTATTAAAATCAAACAACAATCTATTAGAGAACTGCTATAACCTGTGTAAATAACAGCATACATGTGTATTATGTTTTTTTCCAGTGATACAGAAAATAATGCCTAAGTAATGCTAAGCATAAGCATTAGCATTACTTACTTTGGCATTAAATTAGCATTATTTTCAATGCTAAAATTGTGGCATTAATCATTACTTGGCATTATTTGAAAAAAATAATGCATTACTAATGCATTAGCATTAGCATTAGCATTACTACAACCCTGGTCGGTGGTTCTACCCAGGTGCCCGCTCGTGCTGAAATAATGCACGGAGGGGCACCTGGGGTCTTCCTCCACCATCAAAAGCTGGAAAGTCGCCATATGACCTATTATTGTGTCGGTGCGACGTTAAACCCCTCCCCCTCCCCCCAAAAAAGAAGCTTGTCGTCACTACTTGTATTTAAATTGCCCTATATTTGGTGTACATTAATTTTAAAGACCCACCACGACCTAGCGACTTACTTTTTTTGCACACTGAAACTTCATAAAAAATCATTCGTATAATACAGGTACATTACAAGTTTTCAGGTGGACAATTTAGGCCCTTCCTGAATACATGTGTTTTGACAACTTCATCTGCATACTTATTCAGTCAATCTCTTTTCAGCATATTTTTAAGAATATAGATGAATAACTGTCTTACTCTGTAGAAACAAAATGTGATTAAAATTTAACTAAATACACTGATTTGTGTACAATATTGCTACATTAATTCAATAAAATGTTAAGACAATAAACAAATTGTTTTGGCCTTATATATGTCACTGTCAGTTTGTAACTAGATACTTGTTATTTCTCATTTTCTTCATGCAAAGCATATATAATTACCATCATGGAAACACAAAAGAATACAGTTACTTTGTAGTGCCTCTTTAAAGACGCACCACAAAAAAAAAACATATTCTTTTGTATCTCCATGGTGGTAATTAGGCCCATGCGTTCTCACGTAATCGTCTGGAAACGGTTTAACTGTTCCAGGTCACTGTAACCTTGACCTTTGACCTACCTCAAAATCAATAGGGGTCATCTGCTGGTCATGATTAACCTCTCTGTCAACTTTCATGATCATTGGCCAAAGCGTTCTGAGTTATCGTCTTGTAACTGTTTAACTGTTCCTGGCCAATGTGACCTTCAATCCTAGGCCCAAGCATTCTTGAGTTATCATCCGGAAACCGTTTAACTGTTTCGAGTCACTGTGACCTTGACCTTTGACGTGCTGATCTCAAAATCAATAGGGATCATCTGCTGGTAATGACCTTCATATCAACTTTCACGATCCTAGGCCCAAACATTCTTAAGTTATCATCCGGAAACCGCTTAAATGTTCCGGGTCACTGTGACCTTGATGTTTGACCTACTCATTTCAGAATCAATAGGGGTCATCTTCTGGTCATAATCAACCTACCTATCAACTTTCATGATCCTAGGCTCAAGCGTTCTTGAGTTATCATCCGGAAATGGATTGGTCTACATACCTACTGGCCAACAGACCGACCAACATCTGCAAAACAATATACCTCTCACGATCCTAGGCCAATGCATTTTTAAGTTATCACCCGGAAACCGCTTAAATGTTCCGGGTCACTATGACCTTGACCTTTGACATACTGATCTCAAAATCAATAGGGGTCATCTGCTGGTGCTGACAAACCTTCCTATCAACTTTCATGATCCCAGGCCCAAGCATTCCTGAGTTATCATCCGGAAATGGATTGGTCTACATACCGACCGGCCGACAGACCGACCGACATCAGCAAATAATATACCCTCCTTCTTTGAAGGTGAGGCATAATAAGCATTTGTCAATTTATATTGAAATTAAAATAGCGACCACTGAAAGATAACTCTATCTGAATTTTTTAATCAAAGCGCTCAAAGCGCTGATGGTGGCTGCTAATCAATGTTTAAAATATTACAAAGAAAGCGACAACTGAGGAATTGTTAATATAAACCATAAGAACTTTTTTTGCATTGTTTTTTAATATTCGGCTTTGGTTTTGAAAATTAATCATTTTTCACTGCCAGTCATTGTTTACATACACACTGATTCAGTCTTTAACGAATAGTTTTGATCCTTTTTGATTATTTGTGACGAAAACTACAACATAAATTACATCGAAGATGTTTTACTATGAATAAATAATATAAGCTTTTTCTCCAAATCATTCAGCTTTTAAGATTTCTTTTTAAAGCTTTTGGGCAGTGTCTGTCATGAATTATTATACACACTGATTTAGTCCATATCAGATAGCTGTGGTTTTCATGAGACTTTTGTGAAAGAAAACAACACAAACATGCACCACAAATGCACCTCAGAATGTCAGTTCTGCAGCCAGTGTATTTTAGAGGTGCATTAATTTTCACTCCATCTGTTATACTCAAAAGTTCGCTATACATAACAGCAGGCTTCGCAAAAATGCTGGATATTAAGTCAGACAAACTTACAACTTTAGTCAGACCGAGAAAAAAGTCGAAAATATGTAACTGGCGAAACGAAACCGTTTTAATTTTTATACATATATGTGACAGAGCATGAGATTTTGGGTCCAAATGCAATTTTGGTCAAAAATGGGGTTTTGGGCTAATCTGACACATTGACCCGTTCTGAGTAAAAATCTTCAATTTGACAACAAAAATCAGCCGCTGTCATGGAGATATTACCACTTTTCGGACACCATGTTTTTGTCTAACTGTATCAAAATTGAGGCATTATATCTTAATAATGACTCCATATTTAAATAATATCAAGATTAAATACATGATAAAATAACAAAAGCAACATGCAATTAATGGAATGTATTTCTTTTTGTCTCTTCCTTTCATGTAGTATAAAAACATTTATGTTCTAAAAATCGTTTCTATAGCAACATTGTTGTTTAACCTCTTTTTTTAACAGTCCCTTGATGAATCTAGCAATAAATTACATAGAATGTGAAATAAATACACAATTAACTTTTTCTAGTGTGCAAACAGTTTACAGACAACTGTTTTATGACATTCTTTTAAACAAAATACAGACTTTATTTGATATCAAATTAGACAACATCCAAAAAACTAGGACATTAATCTTACTGTTATAGACACCTTATCTATTAAACAGTAAGAAAGAAAATCAGGCAAGAAGATATAATTATTAGACTGTTATTATCAACTGTGAGTTTGCTAAAATTTCAGAAGACTTAGATATACTGATCAGTGAATCATTACCATGGCAACGATGTGGTATTTTCTTACAAAAATACTAACATTACCATGGCAACAATGTGGTATTTTCTTACAAAAATACTAAAATTTTTGTCAATTTCTTTGTAATACTTTGAATATTTGAAGTGTTTTTCCATATATTTACATCAAAAGCTGTCTGTTTTCTTATTTAAAAGTAAGAGACATCATTCCATGCAAATTAATGTAATATTGTTTGAGAAATAGAACTTTTCGGATACACCTCTCTCAGTTACAACTCTTGCCATTTTAAGGCAGACTTGTGTGATAACATAGTGCTTTGCTGGTGCAATTATTACATATGAAAATATATTCACTAACATAATACAGGTTAACAAATATAACATATAAACAAGAAAGATGTTGTTTACATATGATGATATCCAAAATAATTTTAAAGTCAAATTAATGTTACCATGGCAACAATGCACTATTTTCTTAAAATAGTAATATTTTTGTAAAGTTTCCAGAAAGAATCAGAACATTCATTTAGCATCTGTTCAGTATGCATTTGTTTTACACCACAAATGGTCAATTATGATCATTTATAAAAAAAAAAAAACATTTCATGTAATATAAATTTGACTTCGAGAATTACATATTTTTCTGATATGCCTACCTGCATTACAACTCTGCCATTTTATGGCATGTTTGTGTTATGGCATGTTTTGTTGATGCAATGATTACACATAAAAGATATTTTCTTGCAGAACATAGTCTGATTAGCAGAATTTTAACAAGAAACATGCTTTCTACATAATCAAACAAATCTCAATTTAAGTCAAATTTGTGCTACCATGGCAACTCACAATGTTTTGCAACAAAAAATAGCTATTTCTGCAAAGTTCATCTAAAAATATCTTTTAACACAATTATAATCATGGATTTACATGATTAATTCTTGAAATAAAATATATTATATTTAGCCAGTAACAAATATTTTCTGCTATATTGGAATTTTTCTGTCATGGCCATTTCTGGGAAATCATTCATACACTCACACTGGCAAGGCAGTTTTGATTGTAAAAATGTTTCATCCAATTTGAAAGGTTGTGCTTTAAATGTCACACATGTTGTAGTTTTAAAACAACTAGGATTCATTCAACAGACATGTCTAAGTATTTCATACATGCAGTTTTGGAAAATTCATAAGTTAAATTCTGTATTGTTAGAACAATTAAGATAGTACTTTTCAAACCACTTCACAGCTGTCATGGCAACAAAACACTTATAAAATACTTTTACCCAATATTTCTCACAGTTGACTTAATTTTACTTTTCTTGAAACACATTTGTAATTTGAATTAGAATGTTTAAGTTTTTCAGGTCATGAGGGCAGGAAACATGACCTTATTTGTGCAATATGGAGTTATTTGCTCATATCAGGATTTGTGACATGAACTCTAATCCATAGACATGATTTCAGCTGGATGATCAGTAGAACATATTAATGCCTTCTGTTTCATTCCCATTCACATATTCATAGTTCTTTCATCACTGCAAAACAAAAATTTAACAACATTAGAACTTCATTATAAGATTAGTATTATGTTATAGAATATAAGACTGTAAAGCATCTTTTAAAGCTTAAGAGAGTTTTTTTGTTAAAAGCTGAATGAAAGCAGAATTCATTATTGATAAGTATAAACTCCTCCAAGAATCTTACAGTATTCAAGCAGAAAAAATAGCTTTTTAAGAATACATAAGCTAGCTAAAATTCTGACAGACTAGACTACAATTCATGCAATCATACTTATTCACTTCTTAATATATTAACACATATTTGTTGAATGGGTCTATAATTAAAATCTTTTCTCTTAAAACGTTATGAATAAAATAGATCATTTATGTTTATGTTACTTTAATGTCTTTATCTTTCTTAGAATAGCAGTATAGTAACTGTAAAATGTATGAAGCCCCAAAAGAATCCAGCTTGTGGTTTATAAACCTTCCTGGAAAATCCTTTAACTGTTTAAGGTCATTGCATCAAGCCAAACAATCCTCAGTGGTTGATCTGTAAAATGAAAAAAAAAATACTGAAAAAGGCTGAAATGTAAGATAAAAATGCCCTGGGCAGTTAGCTCAGTACATAGAGCACACAGACTTCTATAAGAAGCGTAATAGGTTTGAATCCCTGGCAAGACTTTCAAAACAAAATGTATCTTAAGTTAATTCATTTTACAAAATGGTTGCCAGTGACTTGCCAAGAACATTACAAAATGGTGAGGAATCCGGATATAATGGCCAAGTGACCAGTATGCAAATTTAACAAAAAATTGAAAAACTTTGCAAAAAACTGTCTCATTCCAAGTAAAAACAATATTTATGCCTTGTAGAAGTTTTATGTATGGACTGATTTGACATTGCAAGAAATAAGTAATTGAAGCTGACAATAGATGTGTTTCAACTGTTCTTGATCAGTCACTTTCATGGCATGGCTATATAAAATGATCAGGGCTTTAATTATGTAACTAAACACTATGACTGACTGTTGTGTTTTTGTCTGGCACCAGAGTCACAAAGTCTTCTTCCATAGAATCTAATTGTCTTGCATACTGATTCTACTGGATAAGAGTCAAAACCGATTAAAAAAAGTTTAATTCATAGCAGATTTAGTAAATAATATATAGTCTACAATACAGTGACACTTGTGAATAAAACGTGAATTGCACTACCTCCAAACCGTCATTACAGTAGTGTCAAATCCGGGCTATTTTTCGCAAAGATATCGGACAAAACAGTCGATATGAACTCAAATAATATTTTTAAACCCTACATATCGTTTAAATACTTACTTACCTTGACATTCGTTAACTGTAATTCTTTATACAATCGAAATAAATCATCAAATAACTGTTTTTTGGTAGTTTCATTTTCTCCGAGACCTTCGATGTTTACAAATGGCGTGTCGATTCAAAGGGCGATAAATTATCAATCATTCAAATTTTTTAAAGAAACGGAATTGCAAAATACGGAAATGTTTATGTCATTTCATTTATTTCTTGTGGCTAGGTACAGTATTATTGAAAACAGTAATGCAGTAAAATTAATTGCCGCGAACTCGTGGTAACGTCCACCATTTTTTGTGACGTAACTTTAATCGATGTTTTCTAAAATGACGTAACGCCGAATATGGACCCAAAATGTCATGGTGCGTCACATATTTGTATCCAGATATATTGAGACGCACCATGAGAAAACCAGCATAGTGCGTTTGCGACCAGCATGGATCCAGACCAGCCTGTGCATCCGCGCAGTCTGGTCAGAATCCATGCTGTTTGCTTTCAAAACCTATTGCAACTAGAGAAACCGTTAGCGTACAGCAAGAATCCTTACCAGAGTGGTGTGCGGATCCGCAGTTTGATCTGGGTCCATGCTGGTCACAACTGTACTATGTTGTTGTTCTCAGGGGGCGACTCGAATGAATTTAGCTGAAGTGAGCAGAATCTGTCTTGAAACAATTCAATTTTTAAGTTGGTCAAATCTGTTATCCGACGACTTGCTACAGTCTGACAGATTGCCGTTTCAAAAAGGCGAGTATTAGTATCATCGCTGTGCCCACTTTCACGGGCTTACAAGTTGATGAAATCGTGATACAGTAGCACCACTTAGTCAAAGCGAGCTTGCAACACTTCTCAGCTTGGGCGACCTGTGGGTTTCCACGTTGATAATTCGTGTTTTGTCAGACGAAATTATACCGAATACATGTGTATCTATGCATACATATAGTATCTTATATTGTACATTTGCTGAAGGAAGATTATCCGTGAGGGAATATTATTTAGAAAACATACATGTCTTTGATTCTCACGGCAGGTCACATTGTGCACAAACAATATCGAATGAATTTTAACTGAATGTTCTTTTATTTTTGTTCACCCTCGTATTGCTAAGCATGTTTTAGTATATTTTGTTCTTGATATAACGATGAACTGTACAATCATGTTCAAGTTATATCAATCATGGAGGTAATATAGAGATGGAGTGCGAACGAAGGCACTTCAAAGGTACACTGTGCGGCACCGCGGTTTTGTTATCCTCTGATAAGTACCTGTCAATCAGTAGCAACTATGTGTTAATCGTATATCATGTTGTTCCTTACGGAGTTTATCGAGTGAGACCCGATGAACAGTCGGAATAGTCCGATAATGGGATCGGGATGTTCCGATATTTTCCGTTTAGTAACTACCTGACACTTCAAATACACATTCTGACGTTGTTTTGGAAATACTGACATCTTGGCAATTAAAGTTGACGAAATACACGCATTTTCATGTCATCCACGGTCATGCAATTATAACTGATTTACATCGAATTTGATCTTTTTGGAAAGACTTTATTGTAAGTGTTACTTATGGCAAATAATGATTACGAAAACTAAGATTTTGAAGGGATTTTCTTTTCCAATGAATTAATTCAAGTAACAGGGCTGTGGAGTGATTATGACAATGACTGGCCATATTGTCCATGTGAACACCCGAACGATAGAGAAATGATAATTGCGAACATGTAAAATGCAAATTTGAATGGTGGCACTATTCGTTTGCCAATTTGAAAGCAGAAACTTTACCGGAGGGTCCCTGGTGTAATGTAATTTCAAAAAAAATGTGCTAGACTATTGTTTAAAAGACTAGATTATTCAATGTCTTGGAGAAAATATATTCATACTCTTTACCTTCTAAAAATGTTGAAATATAAAACTGACAAGTTATCGTAGCTCTAGGCAGGTTAAGACATAACACCAGGAAAACTACATCTTAATTTGGTAATCAACAGTCTGGCCGGTGCATATAAAAGTATGTACTAGACATTCGAGGAGGCAAGGCGGCAGAGCCACCAACCGTGGTCCTGCCAACGTAAGTCAAAATACCATTATGCCTCGTTAGATTACCTTCCAAATATGTAGATTTCATGAAAGACAACTCAAACATAATTAGTTCTCAACATTTTACAGTAGCTAAATATTATTTGAAAGATGGACACTGAGACAATAAAATTACTTGTATTAAAAGACTTTCTTTAGCTACCTGAAATTAAATAAACATCAGAAACGAACTATTGTGGCTTCGATCTTATGTATGTGTGTGAAAGTTCTACCACAGGTTTTACAAGTCTGATAGCGCTTGTGCCATGTGACTTTTAGAGTGGTAAAGACAAAACACTGACCGGACCACTCAAATCAACAGACTACTGACCAGTCAGTTAACAGACCAGGGGGTACAATTTGCAGACCACTGGTTTACTGACCAGATAAGATAAGAAACATTTTAGATTAAAGAAAACATAATTGTTAGACATGACTTTGGTTGCAGTTCAAATTACCAGTGAAATGTTAAAGCACTTTACTGTCATATTTTAATATTTTTTAAAAAGTTGTAATTATATTATCATTATACTGGCTCAGAAAACTTTTTTGATGTAAAGTTATTTCAATCAAGACAAGTATTTTGTTACATTTGGAAGTAAGATGAAAATTACTTGTAATATTTTACAGTTTTGACTATTTTTAATACCTATTGCAAATTTCCAATCTAATTGTCATAAATTGTTTGACTGTAGAAATGTTATTAATATTATTTAACATTAAAAACTCAAGATTTGTTACTTCCAAAATAAGTAGGAGATTTTCTATACATGCTGAAGTAGAGTATATGTGAATTAAAATGTATTGCAGTTTTTGTTTGAAATACTGTACACTCTTATAGTGCTAAATCAATTCTCTTGCAAAAAAATGAGAGCAAAACTTAAAGGACCTATCAATGAGAATTTTTAAGTGTCTAAGGTATAGTCAGGCTGCTAAAGAAATTTGTTCACAGTTCGGATATCTTCTTTTTTCGGCGACGCCGTCTAAATTCGTTTTCGTTACCTATGCCACGTGACTTCAGTTTGCAAATCAAACTGCTTGATAACGCATTATAGATAATTTATCAAAATGGAAGATTTATGCAACACTCTGCCTGATTGGACGAGAGTGTCAATTTCTTTCACTCTGTTGATTGTGATACGCTGAGTGAAATGTAGACAAAGCGTTTATCCTAAACGACGCTGTTCACAGTTTTAAAGCTAACTTTGGCTCAGTATATTTAGCAAGAATATTGATATATCTCAAAATGATAAGTAAAGTTAATAAATATGATAAAAACCTGTTCAAATACCAACATATATCAAATTAAAGAAAGAGCTGAATACGGTCTGCGTATCACATGAATAAGGGTATGATAAGAGTCTTTTATGTAGAGAAGTGCTTTTTAAAAGATTTTCCTTGTTACAATTGTCGTCTGTATATGAAAAGGTTTCTTGCTTTTGTGACTTATTCAGATTGCATATTAAAATGAGCACTTGTTTGCTTTGATATATTTGTTATAAATTATTTAACTGATTTATTATATTTGAATATTTTTTCTTTAGTATTGTATGCAAATATTGAACTCAGTTGAAATCTGTTTCATTATATATATGCTATATAATGACTGAATCTCATTACACTGAAATGAAGGTACGCTGCATACAGTTTATCTATGTGATATGACTACAGTCAAACTTTGCTTATGAAACAGAAATATTGAAATAATTACAATTGTATGTTTTGCTTGACCTTCACTTTTTTATAGGTGTGACGTCATTGTCCAAAGATTCATGAATAGCGAATATGCATTTGTTAAAGCGGGATCAGTTGGCCTATTTTAGAAATAAATAAAAATAATAAATAAAAAAATCCTTTAATTGATTTTTTCTCATGTATTCTAATCAAACTTGATTTGTAGCATCTTTATTAGGCCCGCAGCCAACTTTGTTCAGCTGGGACATTTGACCCCTTTTAGGGGCTGCTAGAGCTAAAACTAGAAATGCCTTTGACTTCATCTCAGTGTTGTAATATTTTCTGGTTCTTCGGGATCATTGATTTCAATTCATATAGATTTGAAGATTGAATACCACTTAAGCCGGTGCTAGTGGGCGTGGGCAGTGTTGCATTTTCCATTACTGCTCATGAACAGACTCAATCAAACCGAGTCTGCAATTTTGACCGTTTGCCTGGTGTTCGGTGCTTCCGAGGGATCTACTTTCCAGATTTTATTTATACAGCGTCTCATGAACAGCTTGGTGGATCTTTGTCATACTTGGTCTGGAGCATCATTATAAGGTCCTCTTCCAAATTTATTTATATAGGAACTTGGGCCCTATTAGGGACCACTATAGCTAAAAGTAGATATGCCTTTCTTCGCATTAACCACTAAAATGTAATAGATTTTTATCAAACTCGATGTGTAACAATATCGTAAGGTCTCCTGCTATTTTGTTACAAATAGGGATAGGGACCAATTTAGCTAAAAATATAAACACGTTTAATGACCTCTTCTCATGAACCGCGTCATGAATCTTCATCAAACTACTGCTGTAATTATTCGTCTAAGGATAAACGAAACAAAATTGCAACCCTACGAAACCTTTGCGAAAAATTAAAAGAGAACCATTTAAATTGTTAAAGTGCGGTGTTTAGTTTTGCAATTTGAAAAATGTTAGATGAAAGATGAATGTTAGATGAAAAATTCATAAACTTCTTTCCTTATTACAATTCGCCGACTATCATTTTTAAAGATATTTCTTGTTTTATTTTAATATTGTATTTTTTATTAAATGCAATACAAGGAGAAAACCATATAATATATAGTTTTTGTTAAACCAGGATTGTCTTTATTATTTCAGATAGATGTAACATACTCCTGAACTTTTCTAAAAATTATTAAACAAAGCTATATTATATTTATAATGATATATAGTAAAAGTGGAAACTCCAGAGGTCGCTCAACCCGATGAAAATTAAACTGTTGCAGACTTGGTTTAATTGAGCCTTTTCATGGGCGGTAGTGGAAATGCATTTAGAAAAAAGATTTCATTAGCAAGATGCAATAATAAACAAAATACCTCATTTTTTTTCATTGAAAATAAATACCATAAATGTCAGTTTTCTTGAATACTGAAATCTCGAGTTGAATTGAACAAGATAGCAGACAAAGTTTGTTTTCATTTTGCACAGGCTATAGAGTATCTTAATTTATTAAAAGGTTATACACTTGTATTTAAATTGTTAAATGTCTTTTTAAAGTTGAACACAGTGTCAAACATTGAAGACATTTTCCATTTTAAAAAAAGTATTTTTTTTTTCAGTTTAAGTATTTATTTATGAAACAAAAAATGTCCATTAAATACTATCAAATACCTATCATATATTTTATTATAGCTCACCTTGAGAACATTTATATTTCTTTTGATTCAATTTTAATAGGATTTTGATCATGTAAAAATGGATTTGTTTGAAATGTTAACATGATGAACCTGACGATTTACATATATTTCTGTTTACTAAGCAATTAATTATGTGGGATATTTTTAAAATTTGATTTTCCTACCCTTGTTCCCTGAACTAGTTATAAGTCGTATGAAATTATTTCACTTAGGCTGCACCCTCGTGAAATAATCACGCCCGACTTATAATAACCGCCCATCGTAAATAAATAGGTTTAACATGGTTTTGCTATAAATTAATTTCTTAAATAACTTAAGCTAAAATAACTCTATCTTGGTTGGGCAACAAGGATTACAGATGTCAAACAGTTCAAAAGCTGTATAGTTCCTATGTCTTTAACACTTGAGCAGGGAAAACACACACACATACACACAAACACAATATATACAGCAAACTGAGGATGTTTTGGAAGGCTGCACCCGTGTGAAATTATTACGCTTGACATATAACCGTCAATAGTGTATAAACAGTTTTAAAGCGGCGGCATGCCTCCAGATCGTTCGACAAAAAAAAATAATTATTTTTAGATATCTTGAAATAAATGCTATATTTCTTAAGAAGGCTTTAAAACTTAATTATATACTGACAAACTTTATGTTACGGAAACACACGAGAATTTGCTGTTTTTACTACTTTTTACGATGAAAATCAAAAAGCGTTTGTCACGCTTTTACTCCAGGTAAACTGTCTCGATTATAAATATCTATATTTTGAAGTCATTATTCACTACTTCAGCTATAGCGCTATTGGTTACGACGACGGGAAAATGTCTTTTATGGCTCCGGGGTTAGATTCCCGACGCGGTCATCTTTTTTTCTTGATTTGGAATTTTTAAAATATTTTAGAAACAAAAATTCATATTCTATTATGTTCATAATATGACCAAAACTTCAATTTGAAAGAAAAATATTTTTTAGCCAAATCTAGAGGCATGCTGCTTTAAAACACGGTTTTAATATAATTTATTTTGATTCTAATGTCTTTTATTGTAAAATTTAGATATTATAGAACTGTTTATTGGTGCATGTATGGCGCCAAATGGTATGTCGCCATGCTCCTCTGTTTATACAACCAGGGCTGGAAATGGTAATACGTCAGAGGTTCCATTAGGACGCAAATGATGGCAAATTATTCTGCACAGCTAATAACAAACTCTGTGTGTGTGTAAATTAAGTAAGACGGTTACGCTACATGACAATTCGTTTTAAACTTGTTATTAATTAAAATATTAGATCAAATGCCTAAGAGCTATTTCTTCATGCATACATGGTGCTAAATATTACGTCAACATGACGTCAACATAATGCCGTTTTTATCATTCAAGCATTGTTAGTCATATTACTAGAATATATAATAACTTAAAAGGATGTGGCTGCAATATGTAATTTCCACAGAGTAATGGCAGTAATATTACTGCCAGCAGTAAAAGCAGTTACACTGCTGATGGGGGCATTTGGCCCCTTTTAGGGGCTGCTTGAGCTTAAAATGGAAATAATTCTCATGAACTGCTTGATGGATCTTCATCAGACTTTAATTTTAGCATCATTTTAAAGTCTTCTCCCAGATTCAATCAAATGGGGACTTTAAGTCCCTTTTAAGGGTCGCTAGAGCTACAAATACAAAAATGACATATTCATGAACACTTAAACTTCTTCAAATGAGGGCTCTGCTAGAGCTAAAAGTAAAATACTTTTAAAGTAAAGAAGGCATAATGAGCGGGAATTTCAAAAACATGTTGCATCCTTGATAACATCATTAAATAATAGCAAAAGCTGATCTTCACACGATGCACAATTATTTAAAAGATCAAATGCACATTTTTTATGCAAATGACGTTTTAGCCCATCCCTATTTGGTTGTGACGTTGACATTTTTACGGCGATTAATTTAGTGTCGGGACGTCCAGTTAATTTTTTTTTTTTGGTTGGGTTTAACGTCGCACCGACACATTTTAGGTCATACGGCGACTTTCCAGCTTTGATGGTGGAGGAAGACCCCAGGTGCCCCTCTGTGCATTATTTCATCACGAGCGGGCACCTGGGTAGAACCACCGACCTTCCGTAAACCAGCTGGATGGGTCCATTTAATTTAAAACGTTTTATTTTTCGTTTAATATAACATGCCCATTGAGACCTAACGCTGATGTAATTTTCAAATATGCACACTGACTATTCGCCGAAGGATTGCTTACTTTATGCAAAAATGCCAAAATCTTTCTGCCAAATTTTTATTTTCGAGAGGAATGACTAAATAGTGTGTAAAAACTTACCATAAAGGATCATTTTACGGTAAAATGTGCGAAAAAAAATAGGGGGTCTCCAACATCGTTTTTGCTGTATTGTCTTAATTTTTCCCTAACCGCCATTTTCACGTGCAGATTTTGTGCATCAAAATTTTGTATGTCAGGGAAAAATAAGTTAATCACAAAAAAGTTTTCTACACTATAAATTTCATTTGAAGTGTATCTAATTTTGTAAGCCATTTTCCGATTTCTTTCAGATTTTTATTGTCACACTTGTATACATGAATGCATGTTTGTATACATGAATGCATGTTAAATTACACACAAAAAGCGTAATGAAAAAATGATACTTCTTATTAAACATTTTACTGCTCGTTCTCTCCTCCATAGATTTGTTTTTACTTTTCTGAAAAATGTTCCTGAAATGCTTTTGAATACTTTTAGAATAAGATTA
>NW_026462144.1:0-14091 GCF_021730395.1 Mercenaria mercenaria | reverse complement strand
ATTTTGCTCCATCGTTTTAATGTTTTTATTTTTCCCTGTGATCTTATTTTTTTTGGCTTTTTGTACGTTGGCATAGTGATAGATGTAAGATGTTCTTTGGAAGGAGACTGTGATTATGTAGAAGTACACGTATATTTCAGAATTGTATTTCATATAGATTGGCGTTTTTGCCCTAGGATACAATGGCCACGAATTAACTGTTCACTGCGGGGAAAATTTCAACATGCATCTTAAGTGTGAAATTGAAATGTGAAATCAATGAGGGAGTTCATTAATACTGTCTGAAAAGGCAGCTATTGACGGACCATGTAGTCAATTCTGTAGCCTGTCAATACACCCAATAACACGGACTGCTAAATTATGTAGCATCCTCGCCTCAACCAAAGATAGGTCACTGGTAGTAAATTATGAACAGGTGACAGTAACATAAGCATCCTTCGAGTAATCTAAGATAGGTTATTAGGCCGGTTATAGTGAAACATATGGTCAAACTAAATCCAACATGAGATATTTAGCATGGAATGAGTAGAGATACACAAGATAACACACAGAAAAAAAGTCCTCAAAAATATCACTACAGGATACTGATATATCACATCATATTTATTGGGGGAAAAAGTATTTTCCAATGTCCGTTATCATGCACCGTGTGCTATTTTTTTCTCTACTTCCGGTAAGAAGTAAACATCGCATTTCGCTGTCAAATTGTTTGGAACACACTCTGTTCGAAGAATACTGGTTATTGTCAAGTGAATCGTGTATGGAAAGTAAAAATATTTATTGACTGAAGTATGTCAAATGTCTGTTACTAGGTGAATGCAATATTAAATTATATAGTTATCAAGGCTGTTTGATTTTTATGGGTTTCCGCGAAGTTCACTACGACAAAGCGTTTTATTCAAAACATGTACTGATACATAGACCAGTATGAAATGTAAGTGTTAGTGGTACTCGGTATTAATATTGTCAACGATAGCTTATTCTGAAAAAGGTCTAGTAAAGTTAAATCAAGCACATGGGTTATGCATGAAAAATAGATATACGGAAGCGTGTTTGTGTCGTAAAAAAAGATGTTTAAAATTAATTTTGAAGAAACGAAATTAAATGCATCCATTTTGTATATCTAAGTAGTAGAAGTATATTTCTTTCGAGTATATGACTATTTTATAAAAGTTAAAAAGGTAAAGGTATTATTTATTATAGTGTCACCCTACTGAAAGGGCCAGCCAATTTGGCTTATGAGACACCTTAGATCTATACATAGAGCTCTGAATTTCGGCAACCCATATTGGGCCTCAGTCAAACGGCAGCATGTCAATACATGCGATCAGCTGTTTAGACGGCATAGAGGCTATGGACTAGAGACACCTTTATTGTGCGTTCCAATTACCTCTCACTCTACCACTATGCAGGCGTCAGGCGGATAGAAGTCGGTAACATTCTTTTAACTAGCTCGCGGCTCACGAATCGGCCATTTCGGAACGAGTCCCATGACAAACATCCCCCGTACGAACGATCCCCATGGGGCTCGAACCTTCGACCTCCTGATCCCGAGGCGGACGCCTTAACCACTGGGCCACGGTGACGGTAAACTATATGTCATTGTTATAGGATCAATTTTGTTATATTCAGACAAAAATTTATGACTGCGTTATGCTGTCTGTGGCATAAGTGCTACTAGAAGAAACACGTTTTTTTACTGTTCAAAGTGTTGCTATACTATTTTTTCTCGTGTTTTTGGATTTCATCATGAGATAAAACCCTTTCTGTTTGGATTTGTAACATTTGATTTTTACAAAATTGTTTTAAATACTTTAATACCAATGCATAAAATTTCCTTGTGAAATTTTGTTGATACACCTTACATTTTTAACACTATTCTTTCCATTTTCAGTGCTGAGAAGTATTGTGTTATTTGCGACATGAAAGACGAACGTAAAATAGCAACATTGGGTGAAAAAATGTGTAGATAGTTAATTTCTGCAGCGGGAAATAAAGGTACTCTAATATTATATTCTGCATTTCTGTAGTTTTGCTATTTCCTGGCTTATCTAGTGTTGTATATTTTTTTAAAAACTTTGAGAAGAATGGAAGCAGAAGAATGCAATCGTGTGTTACTTATTCCCAAAATTTAATTTCAATATTCAATTGTGTGGGTGTATCTGTTTTGAAAGAAAGGTTTTTTTCAAATCGCCATCTGTTTTTTCTCTGTATCATTGTATCAAAACATTACACGATACTTTGTGTCATTGTATCTCCTCCCTTAAAAACCTAACATCTTTGATATTTGTACATAAAAGAATGATTTAAAAAGGACCATAATGAGTCTATTTGGTGTCAACCCTTTTATAAATTAGATTATATATTACTCGCCTTTTAAATTTCTTAATGTCAAATCAGTTGACCTTTGTGTTTATTACTCTTTTTATAACATTGCAGGAGATCAAATGTATGTTAGCCCTGAGAAAATTGTGTGCTATGAGTGTAGAAAATTACTGCCACCCGAATCTATGGAGATGCAAAGGTACCTCTAAAACGTAGCGAACGGAACATTATCTGACTTCTTTTCATTTCAATGCCTGTGCTGTGGTACAGATCCCAAACAAAATGACAAAAAGGCATATTATGATTCCAAATTTCAGTCAACAATAAAGAAAATTGGAACCGAAGTCTTCTGTTGACTCTAATCCTTTACTGATCTAACAGCAATTGGTGAAAGATATCATCAAAAATGTAGCACACATTTCAGAACAGGTGTCAAGTTCCGACTAAACATCTAACCCCTAAAAATACTGTAAAAACGTACTAAAGGTAGACCAAAAAAGAATCATCCGAAGAGGCATTTTGAAACCAGCTTATTTTGAAAACACTGAAAGTGAGCAAATAGCTTAAATTATTAAATGATCCCAGTCAGAGTCTTTGTAATAAACACTCTTAACATGATGACATTGAAACAGTTGGTAGTATATCATTCATAATTATGTATGTGCAAAGGTAAAACAAATGAAACTTTTAACACATTTGAGGTACAGAAAATTCATTACGAAGGCAACAAGCACACCGATAGTAAAGATACAAAGCCTAACTCCTACAGAGGCAACTTGACTTGGGATGGTACAAACGTGGTGATAAACTTTTTCCTTGGCACAGAGGTTGTTCTTCTGGGATGGCTGTAGATGTCATGACATTAACACTTAACTGACTTTCATAATCTTGAGAGAGCAATAAAAATTTTTGCGAACATACTAACTTTATAATAGGCATATTTTTACAGTATATCGCATCGCAGATTTTTGTTCTCACATTTTTGTGCATTACGGCTTTGTGTACATATGCGGGTAGCTGAAATTGTAGTTTAGTATCGATTTTAAACACTTTTAACATTTTATTGTAGTGCCCTGTTCTATATATACTATAGTACAGTCACTGTTGATCTAGGATTTTTTTCCCCTGAATGTTTCTTAATTTACTGTTGTTATTATAACATTTATCCATTTAGTGCGAGTTTCAAGGAAATTATTTTTAAAGATATTGCATGAACGTTTTATTGATGGGTGGACCGCCCGCTTAGCTCATTAGGAAGAGCACGATCTACGGATCGCGGGGTGTGAGCTGGATCCTCGGGGGCCGTATGTTCTCCATTACGACTTGATAAAAGGACTTGTGTCTGAAATCATTCATCCTCCACCTCTAATTCATGTGGGAAGTTTTTGTTACTTGCGGATAACAGGTTTGTACAGGTACAGAATCAGGAACACTGGTTAAGTTAACTCCCTGCCGATACATAACTGAATACTGTTTAAAACGGCGTTAATCCAACAAATAAAATTGATGGGTGGGGAAAAATCTATAGTGTAAATTAATGCATTTATTAGTAAATGTCACAACAAAGTTAGTATCAGCTTTAATTTATGTGATATTTCATATAATCAATCCCTCTGATCGGAGAATAAAACCAACGTATATTTTTAAAAACTAATGTATTTTGCCTAATGATTAAACCTCTTGATTCGTCTGAATCATTGAATTGCAAAGAGGGTGCCCTTCAAAAATCTCAATTTTTAAGATTTTCCAAGGGGAATTTTTTTGAGGACTTTCTTTCTAAAATGCTCTAATGTTTAAAGATTATAAAACAATAAAAACATTTCATGTTGGAATTTGTTTAACCTTTTGACATAATATGTGGTAATATGACCGGCCTATATGTGCTGCTAAATGATGAAGATGCGACAGTGATGTTAGTATTCTTCAAGTACGTACGTCGTCTCATATGCATAATAAACATAGTAAGTAAACAAGTAACATGCATAATAAAAAAGCAATATAAAGCTGAACTATCCGCGTAAATTAGTGAGCACTATTTTCTGTTTCCATTTATCACTTTTCTAAAAAAAAAATCTTTTATAATTAACCAGGTGTCGGCAAAATTTGTCATTTTTTTTATGCACATGCTTCACACAGTAAAGAAGTCCGAAGTTAGGTATGGTGTGCGAGAAGGGCCAAGCGCTTACGTAAAGCGCATTTCCCTGGAATTTACTGCTCAGATAATGTTCTTAACTTTACCATAATTCTGCAAAGTGCAACAAAAAATAGCAGTATTAATTTTGTAACATTTTTTTTTATTTACAGGCGTATAACTGACAAATAAATTGGGAATCTGACTGACCATTTAAAAAGCTGCATTTTCAAGTACTTAATATTTTCCACCTTGGTTAAAAACATTTTTACAATAGGTAATGGTGACTACAGAAAGCTGAAATCACGGTTAAAATACCTTGTCTTTAGAGGATGCTACAACCAACTAAAAACTTCAAAGTTTCAGTTTAATGTCACATTGAGCATTTGCTTAATCTAAAGAAACATAGAACCAAAGAACCGGTTTAATGTAAAGATAAACGTTTTGGATTTTGTTAGACGGTGAGACAGCAAATGTATGTAAGTAAAATGCAGCATTGATGATTTGCAGTCGAATACGTGCTTTTACATTTGATTCCACAAGATCTTAATGCTTTTTTTTCTTTTTTTTTTTCAATGTACATTAAATATTAAATGAAACATTTTTGGGCCAATTTCACGGGAACAATGCACATATTGGATTTTACATTTTATTGATAAGGAGTTACAGAATTGGTAAAATTTAGTTAAAACCATTGAAAATATTAAACAAGAAGGGAAAATGTTTGTTTTAATGTAAGATTAAAGCTTTAACCCCCTCGTGAACATATAACGCATGTGGCGTTCACGTTGATGTATAATAGTAATATCATATTATGACGTTAAACTGAACAAAATAAATACCTTTTTGCATATTCATTTATATAAAAAGAACAACAAGAAAAAAAGGGAACAAAGTTTATCTTTTTATTTTTTTGGGCTAAGAGGGAACACCGAAAAGACAAAATAACGTTTCCAAGGTTTCGTTGTTTGGGAAAGGCTCCAGGTGCCCTCCAGGCATTCAGTCTCAGGCTCAGGTGCCCCTCCCGGCATTTAGTCTCAGGCGATCACTTAGGTAGAGACATTAAACCCTTTGGACAAGTCAGCTAGTGGCTTCCTTCATGAGAATTTTTCCCTCAAATAAGGGCAAGGGAATCCGAAGTCAGGTCTTAACCATCGGTCACGGAGGCATATTTAGAAGTATACCGTTGTGAAAATTTTCACGTTGACTTGCATATCAATTCTGTTTTGCAAGTATTTAAATTAAATTTCGTTAAAATAAATGACACTTCTTAATGATTTTAACGGTCGGAAATTACAAAAGTTTGTCCAATACATCTTACTTTAAAATTAAAAAGTTTACACACCCCGAGGGTGGGAATGCACGAAATTTATGTTCCAGTACTGTGAATTCACATGTTTTAAATGTAAACAAATGGATAAAATTAAATGTTTTCATTTGATGGGAAAAAAATCGAACTGTGATTGTTAATGTTCTCGCTACGGAATATTACATGTATAAACACGAGTCGTTTCTTCTTTGGGGACTTACAGAAACATAGTAATCGATTGTTTATTCATTGTATTAATGTTCTTTGTAACCTTTGACATGATTTAGTCGGGTTTGTAAACAATATAGGGTATGTTCACGTCAGAGCTCTTGGAAGGGTAGGCTGTTGTGTAATTGATATTGACTTCTACAGTAAATCAAAACTTGGGCCCTGGAAATATGTAAAAATTCTTTTTACTTGCACATTGAGCGCTGTATTTAAAAACAGGGAACCAGTAAAAACCCCACCTCGCCGTGGAGTTTGTAGAGTTCAGCTCTTCGACAGGGAAGGTACGATTGGTGTACTAGTGTAGTGATAGTAGGTTTATAGGCCCCTTCCAACAGTCTTTTGTTAACCCTTTAGCAACGTGGTTGAGTGTCCGCTACAGATCCCGAGGTCCGGGGTTCGAGCCCGAGTAGGAACTTGGTTTTTCTCTCCCAGGGTTTACTTTAATGGTGTCAGTAGTGTGACGGACTCATGCGGTGTGCATGGAGTGTCATTCTAGAGAGCTGGTAAGCTCCGAAAAGTAAAGGGGGAGAAGTGTAGTGTAGTAGGGTTTTTAGACCACTTCCACAGCCTTGCTGTTGGGTTAACCCTTTAGCGACGTGGTTGGTGTCCGCCTACAGATCTCGAGGTCCAGGGTTCGAGCCCAGTCGGGACCTTAGTATTTTCTCTCCTAGGTTTACTTTACTAGCTTTTTACCGTTCAAGCGGGTTATCGAGTATAGAGTCGGTCTCTACTTACCCCAGAGCTTTGGTGTGAACTTACCCAATTGATGTATGTTGTTGAGCCGGAAAAAGATAGGGGCCAAATTCAAACTAAAAGCTATATTTAAAAATTATTGTTATTTCTTTGCATACAGCTAGGTTGTTTAAAGTTACGAGTATCAAAATATTTTTGAAACGTTCAATCTTATCTCTTGTTTAGTCAGCGTATGTTTTGTAATTTTGAGAGATCATTAATTGGTCAGAAAGATCGGGGAAAATTTTATTTTTAAAAAAGTGAATCGTAATTATACAGTTAGGAAATTTTATTTCATTGACTGAGAAAACATGGCGGACATCTTTCATAAAAACAAAATCGGTGCACGTGTGATTTGTGTAGGCAGTTTAACGATGTTTTCTTAGAAAACTAATGCTAAGCTCATTTTTCACTGACATATCCTTGATGATGAATATGTATTTTATATAAATATGAGCAACGTACGGTACCAAATGCTTGTCCCGAAGGGCGTCCATGCATTTTCTTTTACAACAGTGTTGTGAAACGCTTTGAGTTTTATTAATACTTAATAATTTACTTATCTTTTCAAAAATTATTAGTAGTACGAAATGGTGGGAGCTAAATCCCCATCAGGAGCCGAAATCCACTATGGGGGTTAAAATGTAGAACGTTAGCTAATTGTTGTAATGGGAGATTTTCTACATAGAATATTTTCATTTTTTGATCAAAGGGGTTGTTTCCCTTTGCTTATTAGATATATTAACCTGGGTGGGAAGGGTTTACTCAAGGGTGAATTTTACCCTTTTATGGGGACTCGAATCAGGTGATACTTGAGCATGAACGGTGTCTAAAGCGGGCACTGGTGTCTTGTAATGGGAGATCACTGCATAGGATATTTACATAAATTTATCAATGGGTTTTACAGACCAGTGCATGAAAGTCTGCGAGTGTAGCACCAATATTCCTGGAAGTCTGTGAGTGTGCCGGAAACAGTCGCAGACCAGTGCGATGGACTCCGGAGGGTCTCTAAATGCCAAAACTAGTCTTAACTCGGTTGTCACCAAGATTCCTGAAAGTCTGCGAGTATACCAGAACCAGTCGAGTCCCATCAAAGGTGAAATTCAACTTGAATAAACCCTCACCAACCAGGTTAATATATCTATAAGCAAAGGGAAACAATCCCCTTTATTTAAAGTATGAAATATTCTATGTAGTAATCTCCATTACAACAATTAGCTAACGTTCTACATTTTAACCCCCATTGTGGATTTCGGCTCCTGATGTGGATTTAGCTCCCACCACTTCTGTACTACTATTATTAGTTTCTTTTTTTATCCCCGTGCATTTCTCGTGTTGTTTCGACGATCTCAGTTTTACACAGGAATTTTACATAGTCAAAAAGGCATAACCTTAAAACATGCTTAACTTGTTCCATCGGACACTCATTGAAATGAATAGTTAAATCCTCCTTTTACCTGTACATATAAGGATTACTTCCCAGTCATTAAATCTTGTCTTCATTAATTAAATCTTACATTTACAACCACACTAACGATGTTTTGAACTACATTCTACACTCAGTATAACTGTTCATAGGTAATATTACCGGTGGCTGAAAGTTTTCCTGCACGAAGATCTTCTTCGCATAGTCATATCCACTTTCCATTATTTCGTCTTTTCCCCAGGACTTTGGTAGGCTCTCACACTGGCCTGTCAGCTTAGATCTACGTACAGCAATACATTCATTCTGCGTAAAATAAAAGATGTACATACATTTGAAAAATTTACGAAACATTGGGACATTAAAGGACTCCGCAGATAAAAAGTATGTTCATAGGATTTGTTGCTCATAATTTTCAGAAAAACACATTCCTGCGCTCGCACCATGAAACAAAATTTGGCAACAACTTTTTGGTGTCCAATTTATTACAGACTTAAAGATGCGCCACAAAATAACTGTATTCTTTTGTATTTCCACGACGGTAATTATACATGTTTTGCATGAAAAAAAATTGAGAAACTTGTACAAGTATCTACTAACAAATTTATTGATTTATTGTGACATATATAAGCCAAATACAATGTGCTTAATGTCTAAACATTGTACTGGATAAATGTAGCATTAATAATAGTACTGAGTTTAGATCAAACTGTGTTTCTACAGGGTAAGATAGTTATTTCTCTATGATTTTAAATCTCTGAAATGCGACTGAATGACTAAGTTTGTAGATGAAGTTGTGAAAACATTAATTCTGGGAGGGCTGAAATTGTCCATCTGTCATCACGTGGAATAGCTGTATTATACCAGTATTATGAGAATGATTTTCACGGAGTTCTTTAAGGAGAAAAAAGAAGGTCACTAGGTTGTGGTGGATCTTTAACAATGTAGAAAAGACTGTAATTCCAGTTCCAGATTTTTCAAAATGGACTTCAGTCCCGGAAATCATAGTACGTGCACACACAGGCTTTAGTATATCACAATACTTAGCAAATAGACTGGTCCCCTAGGGTTTAATTAATAATCTAAGTTCAAGTCTAACGCCTCATACTGTAGATACTTGTTTTTCATACAAATGTATAGATTCTTTAATAACAAATGGAAAGAGGCAATTTTGATGATAACTTACTTCAGCTTTTCCCAATAGCAATTACCAGTAAATTATAACATACCCAGACCGGTAGACATAGGGTCAAGGGAACCGGTTACCGCATCCGTTTGTTTATAAATATGAAACATATTTTTAATTTTGACACTTACAGATTCAACAACAACAAAATTCACTTTCATTTGAGCTGCACCATGAGATTGAGAAGACCAAAATATGTGAAGAGCATGAGATTATGGGTCCAAATGCAATTTTGGTCAAAAATGGGGTTTTGGGCTAATCTGACAGACTGATCCGTTCTGAGTAAAAATCTTCAATTTGACAACAAAAATCAGTCGTTGTCATGGAGATATTACCACTTTTCGGACACCATGTTTTTGTCTAACTGTATCAAAACTGAGGCAGCATATCTTAATAATGACACTATATTTAAATAATATCAAGATAAAATACATAATAAAATAACAAAAGCAACATGCAATTAATTTCTTTTTGTCTCTTTCTTTCATGTAGTATAAAAATATTTATGTTCTAAAAATCGTTTCTATAGCAACACTGTTGTTTAACCTCTTTTTTAACAGTCTCTTGATGAATCTAGCAATAAATTACATAGAATGTGAAATAAATACACAATTAACTTTTCTAGTGTGCTAACAGTTTACAGACATCTGTTTTATGACATTCTTTTGAACAAGATACAGAATTTATTTGATATCAAATTAGACAACATGCCAAATACTAGGACATTAATCTTATTATTATAGACACCTTATCTATATTAAACAGTAAGAAAGAAAATCAGGCATGAAGATATAATTATTAGACTGTTATTATCAACTGTGAGTTTGCTAAAATTTCAAATTTGTTTGTTTTGTTTTGGGTTTTAAAGCCGTTTTTCAACAGTATTTCAGTCATGTAACGGCGGGCAGTTAACCTAACTAGTGTTCCTGGATTCTGTACCAGTACAAACCTGTTCTCCGCAAGTAACTGCCAACTTCCCCACATGAATTATCAGAGGTGGAGGACTAATGATTTCAGACACAATGTCGTTTATCAAATAGTCACGGAGAACATAGGCCCCGCCCGAGGATCGAACTCGCGACCCAGCGGTCTGTAGACCAACGCTCTTATCTACTGAGCTAAGCGGGCGGGTTGCTAAAATTTCAAAAGACTTAGATATACTGATCAGTGAATCATTACCATGGCAACGATGTGGTATTTTCTTACAAAAATACTAACATTACCATGGCAACAATGTGGTATTTTCTTACAAAAATACTAACATTTTTGACAATTTCTTTGTAATAAATTGAATATTGGAAGTGTTTTTCCATATATTTACATCAAAAGCTGTCTGTTTTCTTATTTAAAAGTAAGAGAGTAGACATCATTCCTGAAAATTAATGTAATATGGTTTGAGAAATACATAATTTTCAGATACACCTCTCTCAGTTACAACTATTGCCATTTTAAAGCAGGCTTGTGTAATAACATAGTGCTTTGTAGATGCAATTATTACATATGAAAATATATTCACTAACATAATACAGCTTAACATATATAACATATAAACAAGAAAGATGTTGTTTACATATGATGATATCCAAAATAGTTTAAAAGTTAAATTAATGTTACCATGGCAACAGTGCACTATTTTCTTAAAATAGTAGTTTTTTGTTAATTTTCCAGAAAGAATCAGCACATTCATTTAGCATCTGTTCAGTATATACAGTCGAAACTCGGTATCTCGAATTTCAAGGGACCGTGCTTTTTATTTCGAGATAACCGAAATTCGAGTTATGAGAAGGGACGTATGGACGAAATGATGAAAAATGATGTATTTGTTTTACACCACAAATGGTCAATTATGATCATTTATAAAAAGCAAATATCATTTTATGTAATATAACTTGTCTTCCAGAACTACATATTTTCCTGATATTCCTACCTGCATTACAGCTCTGCCATTTTATGGCAGATTTGTGTTATAACATGTTTTGTTGATGGTTACAAATAAAAGATATTTTCTTGCAGAACATAGTCTGATTAGCAGAATATATATACACATGCTGTTTACATAATAAAAAAAATCTAAATTTAAGTCAAATTTGTGTTACCATGGCAACTCACAATGTTTTGCAAAACAATTAGCTATTTCTGCAAAGGTCATGTAAAAATATCTTTTAACACAATTATAACCATGGATTAACATGATTAATTCTTGAAATGAGATATATTATATTCAGCCAGTAACAAATATTTTCTGCTATATTAGTAGTTTTCTGCCATTTCTGGAAAAATCCTTCCTACACTCACACTGGCAAGGCAGTTTGGATTGTAAAAATGTTTCCTCCAAAGGTTGTGCTTTAATGTCACACATTTTTAGTTTTGAAACAACTAGGATTCATCCAACAGACATGTCTTAGTATTTCATGCATGCAGTTTTGGAAAATTTATAAGTTAAATTCTGTATTAGGATAGTGCTTCTCATACAACTTCACAGCTGTCATGACATCAAAACACTACTTTTACCCAATATTTCTCACAGTTGACTAAGTTCTACTTTTTGTAATCTGAACTAGAATTTTTAACTTTTTCAGGTCATGAGGGCAGAAAACATGACATTATTTGTGCAATATGGAGTTATTTGCTCATATCAGTATTTGTGACATGCACTCTATTCCACAGGCATGATTTCAGCTGGATGATCAGTAGAACATATTAATTCCTTCTGTTTCATTCCCATTTACATATTCATAGTTCTTTCATCACTGCAAAACAAAAATTCATCAACATTAGAACTTCATTTTAATAAGATTAGTATAAGGTTACAGAATATAAGACTGTAAAGCATCTTTTTAAGCTTAAGAGAGTCTTTTTGTTAAAAGCTGAATGAAAGCAGATTTGATAAGTATAAACTCATCCAATAATCTTACAGTATTCATGCAGAAAAAGTAGCTTTTCAAGAATACATAAACTAGCTAAGATTCCTACAGACTAGACATACAATTTATGCAATCAAACTTAATATAAACACAAATACTGTGAAAATAATTTTGAAAATATGAAAAAATACATACATGTCTTTATTGATATATTAAATTATTGTATGTCATTACTTATTCACTTCTTAATATATTACACATATTTGTTGAATGGGTCTATAATCAATATCATTTTTCTTAAAATGTTATGAATGAAATAGATCATTTATGTTTATGCTACTTTAATGTCTTTATCTTTCTTAGAATAGCAGTTTAGTAACTGTAAAAATGTATGAAGAAATTTACAAACCCCCATAAAATCCAGCTTTTTGTGTATAGACCTTCCTGGAAAATCATTTCACTGTTTAAGGTCATTGCATCAAGCCAAACAATCCTCAGTGTTTGATCTGTAAAATGAAAAAAAACTGAAAAAGGCTGAAATCTTCAAATGTGAGATAAAAATGCCCTGGGCAGTCAGCTCAATACATATTTAGCACAAAGATTTCTATAAAAAGAGTAATAGGTTTGAATTCCTGGCAAGGCTTTCAAAACAAAATGTATCTAAAGTTTATTTATTTTACTAAGTGGTTTTTAGTCACTTGCTAAGAACAGTACAAAATGGTGAGGAATCCAGAAATAATGACCAAGTGAACAGTATGCAAATTTAACATGAAAAGCTTTGGAAAAAAACTGTCTCTTTCCAAGTAAAAACAATATTTATGCCTTGTAGACATTTTATGTATGGACTGATTTGAATTACAGTACATGTAAGAAATTAGTGGTTGAAGCTGACAATAGATGTGTTTCAACTATTCCTAATCAGTCATCACTTTCATGGCATGGCTATATTTATAAAATGATCAGGGCTTTAACTTTAATATGTAACTAAACATTATGACTGACTGTTGTAATTTTGTCTGGCACCAGAGTCACAAGGTCTTATGTAATTGTCTTGCATACTGATTCTACTGAATACTTCTTGTAATTGTCTTGTATACAGATTCTACTGAATAAGATTCAAAACCGATTTAAAAAAAAGTTGAATTCATGGCAGATTTAGTAAATAAAATAAAGTCTACAATATATTGACACTTGTAAATAAAATGTGAACTGCGCTAAGTCTACCTCGAATCTGTCATTAGCTGATTAGTGTCAAATCCGGGCTATTTTTGGAAAAGATATCGGACAAAACTGTCGATATGAACTCAAATAATATTTTTAACACTACATATCGCTTAAATACTTACTTACCTTGAGATTCGCTAACTGTCATTCTTTATACAATCGAAAAAAATCATCAAATAATTGTTTTTGGTAGTTTCATTTTCTCCGCGACCTTCGATGTTTACAAATGGCGTGTCGATTCAAAGGGCGATAAATTATCAATCATTTAAAAATTTTAAAGAACACGGAAATGTTTATAAAAGTCACTTCATTTTTTTCTTGTGGCAAGGTTGAGTATTATTGGAAACAAGAAATGCATTAATTGCAGCTAACACGTGGTAACGTCCACCATTTTTTGTGAAGTAACTTTAATCGATGTTTTCTCAAATGACGTAACGCCGAATTTGGACCCAAAATGTCATGGTGCGTCCCATATATTCATAGCTTCTATGCCATCTAAACAACTGACCGCATGTATTTTATCTGATCGAGGCCTGACAGGGGTAGCCGAATTCAGAGATCTATGTATAGATCTAACCAAAACAGTGATTTTGCAACCAGCATGAATCCATGCTGTTCACTAACGGTTTCTCTAATTGCAAGAGGCGTTGAAAGGGAACAGCATGGATT